>NC_054748.1:31298484-31598484 GCF_018143015.1 Lytechinus variegatus | reverse complement strand
ACATGTCAATGGTGTCAACCTCACATCAGAAAAAAAGTGATATCCTGTTAAGTTGGCATTAGAGGTGAAAATTGGGCCTACCATTCTTGGCCAACATTTAATGTGGGCTTAGAAAACGGGTCATGTTATTGATTGCTAATTACTTGTGACTTTAATACCAGCACAGGTGCCCGCTGCAGAAAGAGTTGCAATCAACTCTAAAAATCATGCGTAACTTTTTCTACCAATCAACAGCGCACATTTGGGACTTGCGATTGTTTTTTTTTTACTTGCGCTTAAATGCAACTCTTTCTGCAACGGGCCCCAGGCCAGTTTGTGCTAGCCTGGTGTAAAAATTTGAACCAACGCTAACGTTTGAACAGAGAGAACTTGCTATCTACTTCAATCCAAGTAATATACTCATATCTAGAATGGTGCTACGGCTGGTGAAGAATTAAAACTAACACCAACACAAGTTAACATCAAACTTTTAAATCATCTTCTGTCCAAGTATAAGCATCATATCCAGACTGGTACTATGGTTGGTGTAAACTTCAATCTACACCTGTAAATACTGAACTTAATTTCTACTTCAGTCCAAGTACTAGTCTAATTTCAAATTTGGTTATGTTGCTTTCTGTTGCTGGTGTAAAATACATCACCAAGTTTAATAACATCTGTAGTGACAAAAACCCCTACCTTTTGCAACCACCCATCCTATACCAGCTTCCTTGGCTTTCTTTATGGCAAGATCGATGCAGAACTTCCCCACAACAGGACCTAGTAGATTATTACCGTCTACCCAAGCTGTACCCGCAAGTTCCTGCATGAAAGAGATCAAACAAATATAGTTAAAGGAAACCAAAACCCGAGAAGAGAAGTAATCTTATTGGAAAGAGTAAAATGAGAGGAACAATTTTAAAAAAGTTTCATGAAAATCTGTTATGAAATAAGAAAGTTACTCTTGTTGTACTGTACTTTCTATGGGCATTCTCAAAGTGGCAAACGTGCTTCAAAATGGCTGATTTTGTGGACAACTCCTTATTTGTTTTGTACACAAAATTTCAGATTTTCCTCATTATCTTTCAAATTGCATAAAAATAAAAAATATGTAAAATAAAGGGGGAAATCTGAAAATATGTGTACAAACAAATGGAGAGTTGTCCACAAAATCAGCCATTTGAAGCATGTTTGCCAATTTGAGGATCCACATAGTAAGTACATGTACAACAAGACTTTTTGATCGTCCATAATTTGCTTATTTCATTACCAATTTTGATGAAACTTTTTTTTAAATTGTTCCTCTCATTTTACTCTTTTCCAATAAGATTGCTTCTCTTCTTGGGTTTTGGTTTCCTTTAAGATGTCAAATCAGAGTAACAAAGTGTGATGTCATCAATGTATAGCCTCATGAATACATACATGAGCCTATTGAGGCCAATAACACATTGACTGCAATGAGGCTAATTATGTATTCATGTGATCAAATTTTTGGCCCCCAAAGACCGATTCCCACCCATTTTGGGTTGTGGACAAAATATTGTTATGCTCTACTATTAAAAATACATTGTATGGTATAAAAAAACTGAAATGAAAAAAAAAATTGGTGTTGTCACTTCCATACTCAATAAATGCATGAAGTTGTAGGTGAAAAAAATTGATATTCAGATAATATTTGGTGACAATTGTGGACAATACTAAAATTGGCCAATAAAGACCAGGGGGCATTTCATGAAACAAAATGCCAACTGTTATAAGCTACTGAAATCCATGCATCTGATTGGCTAAGAATTCATTTGTAAAATAATAATTAACCTTCATTCCTTCATTTCAAAATTTTCCTTAGTAAAACTAAATTGTAACTTGTTTTTTTTTTTACATTGTTTGTACTTTCACATCTAGCCATTTAGGAATTCTACTTTTGAGGACTACATGTACATGTATCACATCATTGTCTCCCAGCACTAAAATATTGTGCAGAGTCTGCTAATAGCACCAACGGATGTAAGTAAATTGATTTACCATCCCAGTTGGTTGAAAGTCCATGAATATTCATCACAGAGGCCACAATGTCAAAGGAAATCCACCTGGGAATATATAATCTTCCTGTATGAAGAGCATGTCTGTGCACCTCAAATTGAACTTTGATATTGTTTCTTATATTGTGAATAGCAGGGATGCGAGTCAGATTTCACTGGGCCTGAAGAGAAGCCAGGACCACATTGCATAATAGAAAAAAAAATCCATCATGCTAACTTTGCCATGGTATGGTAACCTACATGGAATCCTTGATTTTGATTGGCTGTTGATCTTTGTTACCATGGTAGTTACCACTGGATGGCAAAATTACCATAATAGTAACTTTTATACAACGGGGCCCTGAACCTGTTAAATCTCCATATACATGTATGTGCTATACATTAGAAATCTCAAAAAAGCTTGAAAAGGCCTGATATGGAAAACTGGCATCCCTGGAATACTAAATATGCAAATAAAAGTTAAATCCAATATTGAAGAGTACACTAGTCAGAGGTAAATCCATGACATCGTGCTATTCACGTGGAACAGTAGAACATCCCCCCTGAATAATAGGTGTGATGCCAGTGCTATATGAAGTTGAAGTGAAACAAGATTAATTCCATTTCCTATCAAGATCAAGATTTTGGTCAGCCCAAGTGTACCCAACACATTGAAACAACCCCCGGGGGGGCCACTTCCATTCACGAGTGGATACCATGCGCGACCATGGGGTCTCGAAAAGCACCCTAAACACGTAATTTCCATATTCTGAAAATGCACCCCTTAACAAGTATTGGCGTGTGAAACACTACCCTTAACAAGTATTGGAAACAAAACGATACTTTTGGCAAATATTCCCTGAAATGAACCCCTAAACAAGTACAGGAATGTTTTATTGTCGGGGCTTCGGTCGTCGGCTTTACCTTATTTGGTTTAGTACGACCTCACCTTCTACACCTCGCGCAAATAGGACTCTAAACACGTAGTATTGGGGCAAAAGGACATCCTTTATAAAACATTTTAATTTTGTTTTATCATCCCCGCAAATTCGACCCTAAACACGTAATTTCCCTAGCGAAATAGATACCCTTTTTTCATTATTTTTGTGTTTTTGACACCCTTATCACGTTACGTACGTAACGTGCCCTATAGTGAAAAAGACATCCTTTTTACGTGTTTTTTTGGTCGCGCATGGTATCCACTCCTCAATGTAAGTGGCCCCCCCGGGAAACAACCAAGAGAGGCTGGCTTTGGCTGGCCAAAGCACATCTCTCATCTGGTACTTTTTTACATGACTTGACACGGATCAAAGCTACTACATAAATTCAGGTGGTATACATGTATTATCGGTCGGTTTCGTTAGTGTGACTGTCCCATCCTGGAGCGTTGTGGCCCAGTGGATTAGTCTTCGGACTTTGAAACAGAAGGTCGTGGGTTCGAATCCCAGCCAAGTTGTAATTTCCTTCAGCAAGAAACTAATCCACAGTGTGCTGCACTCAACCCAGGTGAGGTAAATGGGTACCGGTAGGAAGTAATTCCTTAAAAATCTGTGTGCGCTATGAACGCCTAGCTTAGCCGGGTAATATACATGTAGGAGCGCCTTGAGCACCTAACAAGGTGGATATGTGCGCAATATAAATATCCTATATTATTATTATTATTATTACCCTTCTCACCAAAGATAGGCAGGTCCTGGGTCCTCTTTTATGATGAAATTCTAAAGGACAAGTCCACCCCAACAAAAAGTTCATTTGAATAAAAAGAGAAAAATCAAACACTGAAAATTTGATCAAAATCGGATGTAAAATAAGAAAGTTGTGACATTTTAAAGTTCGCTCAATTTCAGAAAACAGTTATATGTACATCCTGGTCAGTATACAAATGAAGAGACTGATGATGTCATCCACTCACTATTTCTTTTGTATTTTATTACATGAAATTACATGAAATATAAAATATTCTAATTTTCTCCTCATTGTGAAGTGAAACAACAATTAATTCCTCCCTTAACATGTGGAATTCCCATTGTTTAATACCATATGGTTCAGTCAAGTTGGTCCTTATTGTCATATCTGTAAAAAATGAAATATTATATAATTCAAACAATAAAAAACAAAAGAAATAGTGAGTGAAAAACATCATCGTCTGTCTCACTTGATCGTCACTGAGTTGTGCATATAATTATTTCGTGAAAATTCAGCAAAACTTTAAAACTTCATAACCTTATTATTTTACATCCGATTTTGATGAAATTTTCATCGTTATGCTAGTTAGATTTTTCTTTATTTATGCAAATCAACATTTTTCTGGGGTGGACTTGACCTTTAAATTAATAAATGCAAAATTTCTGTAACAAGTTTACCACCAGCCAATCAAATTGAATGATTTTCTAATAGTAAACTAATACAATTTGTCATAATTATACCAAATTATATGAAATGGACCCCTGGACCCGTCTTACAAACTTGCAATTGATCCGATCAATCACAAATATGGATGGCCAGCAACGTCAACATCTATTATGCACGTTTATTCAGAATATTTTCTATAAACTACAGTGTATATCATTCATTCATTGTTTCCTTGAAAATTCACTGTGCTTCTCTTTTAATACAAAGGACATTGTGCAATTTCATGTAGCAAAAGATATGAAACTGATGGATTTCCATAGAGTTTGTAAGATGGGGCCCAGGTCAAACTTGAAACAACTCTTGTCCCGCTTTGCCCAACAAGATCATCTTGGCCAGCATCAAAATGAGTCTGACGGGAGGGGTATTTATATGAAGTTACCTTTAATATAGTAGGCTCTCCAGTCTTTTCTGTGATACCACTCTTTATGTCTTTAACATACATTTCTGAAAAAGAAAAAATAATAATATCACACCTATATTATGAGTAGGAAATGGTGCTGAAAGCCTTTATTATATCTAATTTAGACAACTTGTCAAAAGTTATAAAGGCATCTTTTAAACAGGAATCCCTCCATAAAGACACTGTGCACAACCCTCATTCCCATGATTTTACCTATGATGAAATGTGAAGATTTGAAATGAAATTCTGTTCTCGAGATTCCTGCCTTAAAAGACATGGTGCCTTCAAAATATCACCATGGGGGTATCATTTATTGCACATGTATGTACACTGTATTAGTTCACAAACAATTGGTGACCATTTGCTTTTGGTTCCCATCAGGAGCAGCATGCTTGATTTTTGTAGATTAAAATTCACTTTACACTACAGGCATTTGAATGGAAAATTCAATGTTGTTTATAAAGCATTGAATTAGTTTATACAAGAAAATGCACTCCCATTGTCTTCAAAAGGGAACACTTGGGGTATCTTACTCAGCACAAAATAAGGGTTACCGCTCGTGTGTTATGAAAGTCATGCCTAACAAACTAACGATCATCTTTGTGGCCTACTGATCAACCTCAATATAAACCCCTCAAAAAAGTTTTGCAACTCAGTTTTGGGGATGATATCTTTTTGGTTAATGAAGTATAAAAGATGAAACTGGTATCATTGGAAAGCTGAATTATTCTTCTTTACAATGACATGCCATTTGCTGTGATTATGTAATCATGGAATATGCAATCACCCTGAACATCGAGAAAAGTCAGAAGTGAAATGTTGCAAAATGCATTGATTTCCAACAAGAGTCTCCATTTCTATAGAATTTCCACCATGCAGGTGACAGTGAATGCACTCGGTCCATCCTCGAAACAATTGTAAATTCGCTATTGCAAACGACGCATTTTGCAACATTTCATGTCTAACATTGCTGCGTATTATCATGTCTGTGTATTTCATGATAACACTAGCATTACAAATGACACATGATCGTAAAGAGGAATAATCATACTTTCCAATGATACCACTTTTACATTTGATGATGGCACACTAAGAAATTTATTAGCACTCAAACTTGAGTTGCGGAACTTTTTTTGAGGGGTTTATATGAAAGCTTGAATAAATTGTAATGTACGTCTGTTTCTGTTTGTGGTAACTCCCGTAGGAACTCGGCAGGACAGCATTTTGCTGGTAAAAGCCCAGCTGGTATATAACCAATTACCTATGAAACATTTTACGTCTAGGTTATTCAGTCATAGTGGCTGACCTTATAGGCGACAGATATCACTCTCGGGCCTTTTTATCAAAGTGGAGACAATGGCAGAGTTGGGATTCGAACTCACAACCTTGCGATTATGAGTCCAGTGCTCTAACCACTGGACCACACGACCCGTGTACCAGTATCCAAATTGTTTGTAAAAATTACTGAAATGTACTAGGGGAAAGCACTTTACAACAATGCAGTATATTTATTCACTAACCTAAACGGTTCATCCCGTGACTATAGTGCCCTCTATGGTCAGCGCAGGCCAGGACTTCCGCTAGGGCTGAAGCATGATCGGTGGAAACCCCTGTGGCGACCATACACCTCTCCATGAAGGCCTGGGCCTCCGCGACCGCCACATATCCGTAATCACTGCTCGGAATAAAAAGACAGACAATAAAAATACATTTAATACCAGTTCTGTCGATCCTCATCCTGTAATTTGTCACAAATTCTGGTTTCTAAAGGATAATGATAACTTGCGAAAAAATGTTGCAAGGGCTGAAGGTGAATTGCCCTCGAAATGCTCAAAACAGTCCTGGAAAATGGAAAAAAAAGCCCCTAACAGTCTCCATTCACTGTTAAAGCTTACATGTATGTTGCAGATTGATGCACTCACTATAAACTGAAAATCCTTGCATTCAGAATGACTAAGAGAAAATGAAGTATTGAAAATCACCGACAAATCTCTACATGAAATATTCCCCTTTTGGTGCTAAAATTTCACACATGGTTCAGTAACCTTTCTGTGCTCCTATCACATATTAAACCCAGCGCGTATTACACAACAAGTGGAATGCCTCTGGCCGTCTCACCTGCATCACGCGATTCAATATAGCAGCAGTGCTCACTTTGAATACTACTCTAACTCGCACAAGATGTTCAGTGATACATGGTTACTCTTATTTCCCTTTTTTATGAACTAGACCAATAAACTTACAGAGATATGATGGTTATTCAACAAAAAACCCCAACATGGCCAAAGTTCATTGACCTTACATGACCTTTGACCTTGATCATGTGACCTGAAACTCGAACAGGATGTTCAGTGATACTTGATTACTCTTATGTACAAGTTTCATGAATCAGATCCATAAACTTTCAAAGTTATGATGGTAATTCAACAGATACACCCAATTCGGCCAAAGTTCATTGACCTTTGACCTTGTTCATGTGACCTGAAACGCGCACAGGATGTTCAGTGATACTTGATTACTCTAATGTCCAAGTTTAATGAACTAGACCAATAAACTTTCAAAGTTATGATGGTAATTCAACAGATACCCCAGATTCGGCCAAAGTTCATTGACCCTAAATGACCTTTGACCTTAATCATGAGACCTGAAACTTGCACAAAATTTTCAGTGATGCTTGATTACTATTATGTCCAAGTTTCATGAATCAGATCCATAAACTTTCAAAGTTATGATGGGAATTCAACAGATATCCCCAATTCGGCCAAAGTTCATTGACCCTAAATGACCTTTGACCTTGGTCATGTGACGTGAAACTCATGCAGGATGTTCAGTGATACTTGATTAACCTTATGTCCAAGTTTCATGAACTAGGTCCATATATTTTCTAAGTTATGATGACATTTCAAAAACTTAACCTCAGGTTAAGATTTCGATGTTGATTCCTCCAACATGGTCTAAGTTCATTGACCCTAAATGACCTTTGACCTTGGTCAAAGATTTGATGTTGACGCCGCCGCCGCCGTCGGAAAAGCGGCGCCTATAGTCTCACTTTGCTTCGCAGGTGAGACAATAAACTGCAATTTGATTAATTGCAATTGATATGAACTTTTCATTCAAAGTTTCTAACCCATGAAATCTTCATGATCTAGTATATACTGAAATTCCATTCTATATCGAGCCTAGAATGTATTAATAAACTCAAATTCTTTTCCAAATCATAACAAGGCCTACATGTACATCATTATCAGCTTGGACTTGAATCCAATTTTGACTTTCCTCTAAAGTAGGCTTGCAGCAAAGCAGATTTCTGATTTTTCCTAGAATCATGCCCAACTTAAAACAAAGGTCAAGTCCACCTCAGAAAAATGTTGATTTGAAACAATAGAGAAAAATCAGACAAGCGCAATGCTGAAAATTTCATCAAAATCGAATGTAAAATAAGTTATGACATTTCAAAGTTTCACTTATTTTTAACAAAATAGTTATATGAACGAGCCAGTTACATCCATTATGAGAGAGTCGATGACGTCACTCACTATTTATTTCTTTTGTTTTTTATTGTTTTAATTATATAATATTTCAATTTTTACGAATTTGATGATAAGGACCTCATTGCCTGAAGCACAAAATGTTAAAATAATGGAATTCCAAATGTTCAGGGAGGAATGAAACTTCATTTCAAATGACAATGATGAGAAAATCAAAATATTTCATATTTCATATAATAAAATACAAAAGAAATAGTGAGTGAGTGATGTCATCAGTTCCCTCATTTGCATACCGACCGAGATGTCATGTGCATATAACTGTTTTGTGAAATGAAGCAAAACTTTAAAACGTCGTAACTTTCTTATTTTACATCCGATTTTGATGAAATTTTCAGTGTTATGCTTGTTGAATTTTTCTCTTTTTATTCAAATCAAGTTTTTTTGGGGGTGGACTTGTCCTTTAAAGCAAATATTTTGACTGCTTTGATCTTTCATATATAATTTTATGAAAAACACATTTTATTTTTCAAATACTTTCAGCCTGTGTAGTGTTTGCCAGGCTTTATAGCTTACAAATCCTTGTGATAATATGGTGGACAGGCCAGAGTGAAGGTTTATCATGATTTTTTTTCATGATCCTTCAACTGAAATCATTTATATTACTTTGTTTATTTATGGATGGAGAAAATTAAAATGCAATGAAATTTGAACAGAAGTCAATCAGGCAAATCATGGACAAGAGATACCATACTTCATGTTTATATTATCAACACTTTTTTTAAATAAATTTAAAGATTTCTCAAGCATACAATTATGAAAAAGTAAAACCGAATCTTATACTTATAATGTTCAAAATACCATCCCTTATACAGTAAACACAATTACATGTATGTACTCTCTAGAGTGTGGCATGCTGTTCAAAGAGAAAATGGTCTACTTTTCAACACAGTCATGAACTTTGAACAGACCTTAGCACTATCAATCTTATCACTCCAATAAACATCACATCAAGTACATGTAGACCAGAGCCCAGTAACATAAAGCTTAAAGGTCAAGTCCACCTCAAAAAAATGTTGATTTGAATCAATATAGAAAAATCAGACAAGCAAAATGCTGAAGATTTCATCAAAATCGGATGTAAAATCAGAAAGTTATGACATTTCAAAGTTTCGCTTATTTTCAACAAAATAGTTATATGAACGAGCCAGTTACATCCAAATGAGAGAGTTGATGATGTCACTCACTCACTATTTCTTTTTTTTATTGTTTGAATTATACAATATTTCAATTTTTACGAATTTGACGATTAGGACCTCCTTGCCTGAAGCACAAAATGTTAAAATAATGGATTTCCATGTGTTCAGGGAGGAATGAAACTTCATTTCACATGACAATGACGAGAAAATAAAAATATTTCATATTTTAAACAATAAAAAACAAAAGAAATAGTGAGTGAATGACATCATCGACTCTCTCATCTGGATGTAACTGGCTCGTCCATATAACTGTTTTTGTGAAATGAAGCAAAATTTTGAAATGCCATAACTTTCTCATTTTACATCCGATTTTGATGAAATTTTCAGTGTTATGCTTGTTGAATTTTTCACTTTTTATTCAAATCAAGTTTTTGTTGGGGTGGACTTGTCCTTTAATAGCAATTGATCATGCACTGATTTGTACGATTGATGGCATTGATCATTGTGTATGATCAATTGTAAAAATCAGGACTATTATCAATTGCTAAGTTTGATGTTACAAGGGCCCTGCTGTACAATGCAAACATGCTTCCATTCTGAGGCTATATTTTATCTAAAACTGACCCAATTATAGAGCAAACAAGAGTATCATTTTTTTGTTGTTGCCTTTCTCATTTCAAGCAATAAAATGATAATTTTTAATCCCTTTTTAGGTATTTTTCATCAATATGACGTGAAAGAAGCAATGAAAAATTACACATCGAGACGTGTATGCATTCCTTCAGCTACTCTACAGATGCGGGGAAACAGCCTATAAAGCCCCCCCCCCCCCGGGGGGGTGGAGACCAGTCAAATATATTGCTGTACTCAAGTGTGACCAAAAAAATGTGTTTAAAGGGGTGGTTTTTTTTCAGTTTTGGATGTGGGCCACGCGTGCACTCGTTAAGGGTATCAAAAACACTGATTTTCAAACAAAGGGGTAGTTTTGAAAGACTGGTCAATGGTTAATCGCAGGGTCAAACGTATTTAGGGTAGGCCTAGATGTTTTTTTTCCAAAGCTTTTTTTAAGACTACATGTAGCCAAACATGTTTTGTGTACAGGATACAGTTTTATGGGGGTTTTCCCCCAAGCTTTTTTCTCTGAGGTCATATTCTGGCAACAACTCGTTAGGGGCAAAAATGTGTAAATAAAGCCCGCAAAAAACTTGTTTATTTTGCACACACAGAAAAACTCATTTAGGGGGTGTTAGGAAATAATTTGGCCATGCGTTTGTACAGCAATACATTTGACTGCCCCCCCCCCCCTGGGCTAAAGCCAGGCACAAGATTCACTGTGTACCAATATTGAGATTGCTGAAAATAGTTCCAATAAAACACTGTCAGATAAATATGTTCTTAAAGGGGAAGTTCACCCTGACAAAAACTTTATTGTAAAAATAGCAGAAAAAATGATAAAAAATATTGCCGAAGGTTTGAGAAAAAATCATCAAATAATTTAAAAGTTATTAGAATTTCAATTATTTGATTTGAGACATCAATGCGAGCAGCATTCCTACATAGCAAATGGTAAAAATCAATGAAATGTCATTTTCTCAGAAAATTGATAACATTGGTTTTCGCTGTACCTTTTGTATATCAATAGACAAATCATTTCACACCCGATCATGAATAGAAAAGAAAATTTAAGTCATCAGGAACCATGCAAAATTTGAAATTCATGCATTTTATATTACAATGTACATAACACATGGGGCAGCTGCTCGTTTATGACGTCACAAATGCAAAACTTTGAACTCTAATAACTTTCTTACTCTTTAACAGATTTTCCTCAAACCTTCACTAATATTTTTTTACTATTTTTGCAACAAAGTTTTCTTCAGGGTGAACTTCCCCTTTAACTCTACATGTTCTGTCTAACACTGGTATAAACTGTGAATGTAAAAAAAACGTGCAGTCGATAGATTATCAATCATACCTGTATATATTTTCAATTCATGTTACATAACTCAACAGGTGTACATGTACATGTAGGCTATATTAACAGTGAGCAAAAAAGAAAAACTCAACTACATGTACATACGTAAAAGTGCAGTAATGAGGTGGATTTATCAATCTGTATTTAACTCAACAGGTGTGTACATTAATAAATGTAGGCTATATATTCACAGTGCTAATAAAAGTGGAAAGAAAAACTCAACTACATACATGATAGTGCACTAATGAGATGAATACATGGATATGACACAGGGTTGGCGGATTTAAATCACGTTGATTTAAATCGTGATTTAAATCGCGATTTAAATCACCATGATTTTTTTAAAAAAATCATTGATTTAAATCACTTCCATTGAAAAATGTACAAATCATGGACAAAGTTTGTTCAATGCAGTTTTAATTCTTCAAGTCAACTGAAAAACTTTGAATTAACTTTATATCAATAAAAGATCAACAAAGTCTTCATATCTACTTAAAACAAATTAAAATCAAATTAATAAAATCAGGTAATTCCTTAAAAACTACAGATGTTGTCAATAGGTACTCATTTTTTGTAAATTATGTCGAGTTTTTCTTCTGAAATTTTACATTCTTTGTCAGTTATTATTAGTCAATTTCTTTCTTAACATAAAGTTTTTACATAATCCAAAGACTTTTCAGAGAGCAGTTTGTAAAAAAAAATACATAATATATAAAAGTCAATGAGAAAAGGTTTGTTGGCAGTTTTCCAGTTTTGATCCTTCGCCTACACATAACTACTTCTGTCATGTAAAATAAAAAAATTATACCTGCATGTAATCAACATATTTAACATGCCTCTTATTTCGTATTGTTACATTTATCATACATTTGATGTTTTAAATAACATAATTATAAAAATCACATTAACATAATGTAGTACAGTCATAATTTGACTGTTGAGAAAAGCTTTCTCTTATAAACCGTTTAAGTCACTGCAGCCCATTTTATGTTCAGTGCTACAAATAATGGAAGTTTTGTATCTGCATGTAATAATGGAAAGAGCTCTATAACAACAATTTGCAAAACTCAGAATAAACATTTAACACTGCATTTTAATGTTAAGATGCAGGTACTTCAGTTACAATCATTGGCAGTTGTAAGCTGTGTCTCATTTAAAATAAAATACTTCTTTTTGTAATACATACATGTATGTTGTAATTTAAGCAGTTTTGCAGTTTCTATCCTTTAGTTAAGTTAAAAGTAAGTAGATTTTTTTTTCATACTTCATGGATCAAACAGATTTTTTGTAGAGAATATGGGAATAAAAATTGTAGATTAATGTAAAAAAATCACAGTAACAGAATGTAGTATAGTCACCCTTTGACTTAGCTATCTCCTATATTGTTCTCCAAAACTGAGAGTTTTGCATCTATATCTGTAGCAAGAGAAGAGCTTTTTATCAAACTAAAAAGATCCTAAACATATACAGTTGTAGTCTCTCTTTGACTATTGTAAAGCTGTGACTAATTGAAAAAAAATCATTGATTTGAATTATTTCTCTTTCAATATACATGAATACTAGTAATTGGCAAAGGGTTTGTTGGCAGTTTTGATAAGGGATTTTTTCTCTTGGATTTTTTAAATATTTGAATGAAAAATCCCAGAGGGGAATTTTCTCTACTCACTGGGAATTCCCTATGGAATATTCCTTCATAGGCCTATGTATGATAGAATTAAGTTCAGATACACATGTACATGATTCCTCAAATTTATTTTTAATTGTCCATTTTTACTGGATTTTAATTACAAAATATGAGGTTAAGAACAATATTAGGGGTGAAATGTATAACATCAATATTGATGTCATTGTAAGAGTAAGGGGGATAATTACCCTTTTTTTCGAAGGAACTTTTAAAAAATCAAAAAAAATTAAAAAAATCTGATTTAAATAAAAAAAATCTGATTTAAATCAAATAAATCCGATTTTTTTTATTTTTTTAAAAAAATAAAAAAAATCGCCAACCCTGATATGACATCACAACTTTGACACTCACAAGGATGGAATATTGATTTTATTTTATTGATTTTCTTTTAAAAAATAGAATTAAAAAAAAAACTTTGGGGGGAATATTACATAGATCTCTCTCCACAATTTTCAGAAATGAATTTGAATACTTCTCTAAACTAATTAAGAGGAATTAATAATAAAAAACTCTTTCATAAAACTCCTAAAAATAACAAAAAATGGAAAACAACATCTAAATTTTAGGAGAGCAAATGAATGCAGTCATATGAATTAAATCTACTCACAACCATTCAAGGCTATAAGTATTTTATTTTGAATGGTAGGCCTTTACGATACCAGTACAATTGGAGTCGGCTTCAGAACAAACAAGCAACTATATCAGCATGAACCCTTAGACACACGTGTACAGTAATTACAACAACAAAAATCAAGTAAAAACACACCTGCATGAAACCAGATGGATAACTAATGCAGGGAATAATTTTCCTGGTATCGCATCCCAATTTTCTTATAGATAATTTTTTAAAGACTGCTATGCAGTAAGTCTTTTGTATAGCATATTTTTTATACATAGGACTGTAGTCACTGTACATGTACATTCATGTACTTTACTTGAGAGCTTTTCTCTTATGACCAAAAATGCTATTCAAATTTGTAAAGCAAAATTATTCCCTGCTAATGATAATATTGATCCAAGCAGGTGTACATGTAATAATGTATTTAAAACAATAAGAAAATGATGAATGGCTGCAGCCCTAACAAGTACTGTGCACAGCAAGTGATCCACAGCAAATGATGTCAACTGCATGACAAATGATAAACATTGCAAAATCATACCAAATTGCCTTGTACATAAACCTACTTCATTTTACAACCACATGAACACAAAAAATATCAGTTTGTTATTCCCTTTTCTAAGACTTTTCTAAAGCTTTTCAAGCATCACAAAAGATTATTAATTAAAAGAAGTGCAGATTTTTGTTGCTTTTTTATAATGGACTGTACAGTGCATGAAATTTCTATTTAAATTGCATTTTAAGGTGACACTCCAGGCTCAAGATATTTAGAAATAAATAGAGTAAAATTCAGACAGGAAAATGACGGAAATTTCATCAAAATCGGATTAAAAAGTTATTGAATAAAGATTGGCATTAATCCGGTGAAACAATTCTACATGTAGGCTGTCTTTATGAATATTCATTAGGTAGTCTTTACATGATGTCACATCCCGACTTTCTTTCATATGTTATTCAATTCAATTATTTTATTTTCCACTTTCAATTTCATGTTTACAATTATGATACAATTGACATAGTCATAGTAACATATAATTATATTTGAAGTACATACAAAAATTGATAACATTATAAAATTACGACAGACAATTATCAAATCGAAATACAAATAATTAAAAGGGAGGGAGGGCCAACTGAAATCTTAATTGTTTCATTTTTTTCATGAATGTGTAAATGATGTGTCTCCATAATGATGAAATAAGTTGCAGCAATAATCAGTTGTCAATCCAACTGTTTTCAGTTTTGGTTCTTGGTAGAAAATTTATGAATAAACCTTATTTCATATACATGTATATAAAATACAAAAGAACAAGTGGAAATATGACATCATCAGTCCACCTTATGAATATTCATGAAGACATGCAAGGAACTGTTTCACCGGAATAATGCAAATATTTAAAATGTAATAACTTCATTATTTGTCATCTGATTTTGATCAAATTTTCAGCATTTCGCTCTGTGAAGTTTACTCTATTTTTATATTGGGATATTAAATATCTTCAGCCTGGAGCATCCCTTTAACATGGGAATGGGGTACTCCTGAAATAACCATTTGTTTTGATGAAATTTATTTTTGGTTGTACAGTATACTTGATTAGTTAACCCACTCAGAAAGACAAAAATTATGAAAATTAGTTTATAAAATTATATTAGTTTATTAATGAATATGCGAATGACATAAAAAAGAAATATATAATAATAGGTATACATGTACATGTATTTACCCAGGGAAGCCACTTCAGTTCTGAAAACTGTTCTCCCAGCGCGCCCTGCCCGTGCTATTACTATTACCCCCGCTTTAGCTGGGCTGCCTGTGCGCTCAAGCATTATAATACATGTAGCTGCTATCAGTACTAAATATTGATGTGGAACTAAGCAGGGACTAAAGGCCTGGTCACACCGCCCGAGCGTTGTTGGACCGGTCGTGGAGCGGTAGGGAGAGAGGGTCGAATTTCGCTCACAAATAGGGGAAAAAATTGAGAAAAAAAAAAAAAAAAAACAATCAAAATCGAAAATGGTGAACAGTAGCGAGTGGTGATGATTTTTTTCTCTCCGCTCCACGACCACTCCAACAACGTTCGGGCGGTGTGACCAGGCCTTAAGAGCTTGGCTACACTTGAAATACATGTACATGTATGTGTGAACATGAGCATTCATGAACAAAAGACATGGCTGGAGGAGTGAATCTGGTATGTTGAAAGAATGATAAAAGGTGATGGAGGAAAAGATGGAAATTTGATAAACAACAAAGGAGAGAGGATGGTATCAAGAATACCTAGTGACAAATCTAATAGATGGCATTATTAGAAGTTCTCTGTTCATACTACAGCTCTGCAATACATCCACAGGCATACAAATCTAATAGATAGCATTATAAAACTAATACAGAACCCTGTTCACACTACAGCTCTACAATGCATAGGCAAATAAATTGGTCTAGATATAATTGAGTCATGGTCTTCGCTTGGTCGGTCATAGGACTTGCAATAGAACCTGGTAACAAACAACAAACTTTCATACGTATCGCAACAAGTTTTGATCCAATTTCAAAATCTTACACTGTAAGTTTAGGTTATTAAAGGGCTTTGATCACCCTGATGAAAAGTTTGTGGTAAAAATGCCAGAAAATAAAAGACTGCTGAAGGTTTCCACAGAGAAGAAGACCACTGAAAGACCTTTGAAAGACCATGAATTTTGGTTGATCTTTCAGAGGTCTCTCAATGAACCTACATGTACAATGGTCTTTGAGGTCTCACACGAGTCCTGACAAATCTTTCAGTGGTCTTCGTGGTCTTCATGGGCTCCAAAACTTTGAAACGTTTCAAAACAGTCTTACAACAGTCTTACAGGAAAATGGTCTTTCAGCAGTCTTTCAATGAACTTTCAAAGGTCTTCATAGTCTTTCAATGATCTTTCATCAGTCTCTCAAGATTTTTGCAGAGATTAATGCAAGACTCATGAGAGATCATTGAAAGACCATTGAAAGACCAGGCAAAGTCCATGGAAAGAATTCTGAAAGATCACTTGTTGCATAAAAGATCTCTGAAAGACCATTGAAAGATCTCTATAGGACTAGTCTAAGACCGGTCTTAAGACAAGAAATATCCATCAGTCTTTCAGAGTTCTTTGAGGGGTCTTTCTGAGCCATTCCACAGAGATGTAAAATTTTAGAAATTTTGAAGACCGCTGTATTAAAGACCTCACCACATTAAGTCTTACAGTGGTCTTTCAATGGTCTCCATTCTGTGGAATGGGGGCTATTGTGACGTCTTAATACTGTACGAGCAGCTTCCCCATATATGTTTGATTTTGCCATTTTGTATTTTAATTTGTGTCCTTCATTCACAAAACACTCAGATACCCTGAGAAAACCATGTTTTTCATTTTATACAGTGCAGTACCAGCAAAATAGAGAAAATGTTATTTAACTTTCAGTTTATACACCACTTAAAGCACTTCAACATCCAATCAAACTTACATTGCCTCCTGCGATAAATGAGGCGATCGTGAGAACCTTCTGCTTACTTGTAAGCAATCCTTAAAGGTTCTACAAGTGCTACGCAGTAGCACTGCAGGGAAAGCTGGTGAAAATGCCATGACAAGGGAGATCTAAATTAGTCCTGTAAAAAAAAAGATTAACAAGGAAAAGCATAATCATCATGAAATGTGGTTTGCAACTAGACCTAGATCTCGAGGTCCAAAAATATCTTTTCTCTTAAATAACAGGACTGACTGACATTCATATATCACAAACCAAACACACTGATTTGTGCTCTCTTAGTCTCAACATCAATATTCTCTCAATTTTCAATTTAGGCCTACTCTAGATCTATTAAACTAGATTGTTGGACAGAACTCTCTAAATCAGAACAATATTTCATCTTCATTCATGTGAAAATGCTGATTTCTTTTCTCTCTCTCTCATGCCACATCACGTGGAAAAGATCTGTCTTTGAATGACGACTTGATGGATGGAAACCTCCCGACTCCCCAGACCAGGAGCCTGTTGCATGAAAGGGTCTTTTGTAGAACCATTCTACATACATGTAAGAACGAGATATCGCTTAACTGTTTCACAAAGTCGATTTGGGCGATACGAAGAATGGCCCTTTCAAAGACACCTCCAGACATGTGCATACATGTAGGCATGATCTTCTTTGCACACAGTCCACCACTGTCGGCATTGAGAGAAAATGCGTTTACGGCAAGCCAACCTGATACTTTTTCACATTTTTTTTGTCATTCATTTGCATGCTGATTCAGCTTATGTGGGATATACATGTAGCACCAAGTTATTTTTTTGTTTGGGGGCTAACATTACTTTCAGGTAGTCTTAATGGCAAGCAAGACGACCCAAAACTGATGTCAATTTAACTTCTGCAAGGTAATCTAGGTCCAAACAATTATTTTTACGTTTCCCTTTAATTTTTCTTCCATTTTTCTCCCACCCCTTTTCCATCTTTTTTTTTTACCAAACTTGAAATATCGAAATGGTTAACCTTTCTGACTAGCATGCTTTATCATACATGTAAGTCAAAGGTTATGAAAACATGTCAAAGAAAAGAAAAGGTAAAAACAACATTTGTTTATAAAGTTCAGCAAAAAAATCTAAAAATAGCTAAATCATCAGTGTATGGAAGTAGGCAAGCCTGTCAAGACTTCCAGTCATTCCTTCTGATAGTACTTGTTCCAACTAATATAAATGTCTTGTAAATTTACTAAACATGCTACATGTAAATCATTTATTTTTTTTCTTTGCTTTCTTGTGAACGTTGGAGAGGTATTATGAAACTGTTAAACATTTCTAAACGAATAGGAATATAACAATGAAGTAGGCCTATAAAAATATTACCAAAAAATACTAGACCTATTTGGAAAACATTAGTGATGTCTTTTATGAATTCTACTCAGTAAATTGTGTGCTAGCTGTAATATATCCACAAATCCACCTCAAATTGTACTGTACAATTATTTTTCCCCCTACGTGTGATGTATATGATGTGTATTATTTCCATTGTGTTTGCTCATTCTTATTTTCATGACATATAAGAAGAAATCTGTAGGCTTTCCATGGGTTAATTATTAGGAGCATCAAAAAAAAAATACTCAAATATGATTCGAACAGTTAATTGAGCTAATAAACAGCTTCATCTTGCCCTTCCACTTATTTTGTTTATTGTAATACATGTAAGGAGCCATGTTTTTTTTTTTTTTGTTGGGTGAGGGATAAATCGGGGGCCAGTGTGAGATTACTTTAAATCAATGAAAATTGTTGATTAGTGTGTTAAGATGACGAATGAAAACAAAAAACTGTGGTAACATTAAAGACTAAATAAATAATACCTGACGAATAAAATAAATAAATTCGCTTTTTCACACACTGCCTTTCATATTTTCCTTAAGTTTTAAGACTCATAGTTATAGTCAGACACGTTGATTTTGTTTACTCCATTCAAACCCTATCTTTACAAGGTTATGATATAATCTTGGTCGCTACATTAAAGGTCAAGGCCACCTCGGAAAAATGTTGATTTGAATCAATAGAGAAAAATCAGACAAGCACAATGCTGTAAATTTCATCAAAATCGGATGTAAAATAAGAAAGTTATGACATTTCAAAGTTTTGCTTATTTTTAACAAAATAGTTATATGAACGAGCCACTTACATCCAAATGAGAGAGTCGATGATGTCACTCACTCACAATTTCTTTTTCTTTTTATTTATTGTTTTAATTATACAATATTTCAATTTTTACGAATTTGATGATTAGGAGTAGGACCTCCTAGACCTAGTCCTTGCCTGAGGCTGAAGCACAAAATGTTAAAATAATGGAATTCCATGTATTCAAGGAGGAATGAAACTTCATTTCACATGACAATGACGAGAAAATCAAAATATGTCATATTTCATATAATAAAATACAAAAGAAATAGTGAGTGAATGATGTCATCAGTTCCCTCATTTGCATACCGACCGAGATGTGCATATAGGCCTAGGCCTAACCTGTTCACTCATTCAATGAACAAGGTTATAATATAACCTTGTTCTCAGTTATATCTCCATGTGTGACAAAATAAAGGTGGCAATGTTTGGCTTATTTTCTCTTTTTCTTTGGGGCAAATGCTTGATTTTTTTACACTGACAGTTTCCATTAGACCTGTTAATTCGTACCGCTTGGCTCTTATTTAAATTTGATTCTTTATATAATTTTTTCTTAATTAAAAATAGAGATCAAAAAATGAAAATTTTCTTGCCATATTACTTTCCACCAATAGAGGGCGTACACAAAAATATGCCCAAAATTCAAGTTTTTGAGCGCTCTGGTGAATACAAAAATTAATCTCACATTACTAATGATAAATAAATAAAAACTATATGGAAATTAGTAATTTTGGTCACAAAAGTGATATTAAAATGATTTTTTTAAAGTGTGTGCTCTATATTGGCATACCATATAGCTATGTGCGAATACGGGGCATCGCGAGCGCTGGTTTTGGTGGCACGGTTTTCGCGCGGGTTTTGCTGCGAGTGGCATCGCCTCTGTCTGGGCGGCTCATTGAAAATGGGGTTTAATGCGCATGCGCACATAGTAGGTGCAATCTCGTGCCTTTTAACAGACAGCTGAAGATGTGCTCTTTCTGTACATATAAGTTTCAATGTGGATACTCGCCTGTAAAGTGTGGATATCGGAGCTTGAAAGTTCATCAAATTTTTGGACGCGTAAATGTTCGAAATTTTTTTATGGTAAGTAAAACAAGAATCTGATTAGGTATACAATTTGACTGGAAATATATTTGAATTATCAAAAAATCCAAACTTACGCGATTCTGACGCTGCGCAGTCCAGATATAAGAGATGCCAGCTACCCTTGTCACAGCCGGTCTCTCGGCAGTCGAGCTGCCCGATGCGCCTGCGGTTGGCAGGGCGATGCTACCCTTGTCACAGCCGGTCTCTCGGCAGTCGAGCTGCCCGATGCGCCTGCGGTTGGCAGGGTGATGGGAGCGGTCGATAGTGAGTCGTTCATGCTGGATTGAACTAGATCGTAAATTGCTTACTTGATGGTTATGTTGTGCCTTTTTTGGGAAATCTCTGTCATTATACCGTAGATAATTATTCTGATATTGATTTTAATACATACATTTATCACAGAAAGATTTTATCATCCCAAGGTTATGTGACTCAAGTCAAGAGTCTAGGTGTTTGATTATCGTTTCATTTGGAAACTGGATTTGCTTTTGACAGTGGAATATCAATGTTGACTTTTCTAAAATTAAATTCATGGGTGGAAATCCCAGGGGGACACGTCCCCCTACCCAAAATAATAGGGGGACATGTAACAATAATACATTTTTTTTCTTTCTTTTTTGGTCAAACTTTTTGGGGTTAAAATGACCTTACAACAGTTTGGGGATAAACTTTTTTTTTTTAACTTGTCAGAGTTGCCAGCATCCATAGGCGGCGAAAGCTGGGGGAAGTGTACCCCCCGCCCTTAATTTGAGGTGGGGGACGATCCCCCCACCTCAATTTTTTTTTTTTTTTATAACCTTTTTTTTTCTTTTCTTTTTTTTTTTGCTTGTCAAATTTAGTTTTCTGCGTCCCCCTATAATTTTTGGTTGATAACCTTTGGTGTATTTTTTTGATTATCAAAATAATTTGGTGGTCCCCCCTAAAATTGTTGGCTTTCGCCGCCGATGCCAGCGTCCCCCTACCTTTGGGGCCAATTTCCGCCCATGATTAAAATGCAAAAAATTTGTTGTTTAATTTTTCACTCTCAGAGGAAATATTTCACTTCCACATGGCTCTATTGTCTATTTTTTTTTTATGTTATTCATTTTTTTCTATTTTATTATAATTATTATTTTTTTTTCAAGAAGGGTGCAGGGGGGAGGGTTGTGTTCATAAGTTAAAATGGGGATGGGATTTGTATAAGTTTTTGTGTCACTTTTGTTCTCTTGTTTTGAGTGTTGGAGCTTTGATGCCTGTTTTTGTTGCTGTTCAGAGCTTTATTTATGTGCAGTGATTTCACGCTAGAATATGAACTTATTTTTCATTAAAAAAGGAGTGCTCGAACATGGCCTTTGTTGTAATCATACATATCTAAGAAATGCATATATTAAAGCTTAATTTTTATGTTTCCTTCTTGATACTTGAATTACATGCAATGCTACATCTTTACACCCTCAGACTCTGCTGCTCATCCTTCCTAAAAAAAATTGTAATCGAATGCCCACGGTCTCCAAAATGAAAGCTACATTATCCATCTATAAACAAATTGTTGAAACAATCAAATACATCAGAAAAGCACACTTGTATTTTTATACCATACAAAGTACATGTACAAAAGGAATGATATTTTTCATTTGTAAAAAAAAGACCCCATACATACATGTACACAATACTAAAGTTGAAAAAGAGCTAATTGTAATTTATATCAGAAAAACAAAGAAATACATTAGAAATTACAAAAACAATACTTTAAACAAATTCATTTAGGAAATTATCTACATGATGCTGTTTTGATGCCAACTAAATTATATACAAATTATCTCTCATTATCACCTTCATTTGGCAAAAAAAAGAGGCGAGTAATTGTAATTTGCATAATTAATTAGAATTAATTAAAAGAAATTATTTTACACATAATAAGAAGAAAAATTACCAAGTGAAATGATTACACATCAATTGAGTTTTCTTTCACCTTTCCATTGATACCTAAATTACTTCAAAGGGCTCAAAAACAAAGAAGTTAGAGCCCGTTGAAGACTTGGGTTCAAAATGGTCACAAAATGGTCACAAAAATCGGTTATGCACTCCATTGACTTTACATTAAGACAATGACCACAAATTTGGATAAATATGCGCGACTTAAACTGGAATAACTTTATAATTTCTTGATGAAAATTTGAGTTCTTGGTATCATTTGAAAGGTCTTTTTAAGGGCTTTCAAATGATACCAAATTCATTGAGATTTGAGGATTTTCATTTTTTTTTGTCACATACCTATACCATAGTCCTACCTGTAGATTCTCCACAGGCCAGATGGTAGCAGTGAACAAGTGAAACTGTTTTGTGAAATGAAGGGAAACTTTTAATAAAATGTCATAACTTTATTTTACATCCGATTTTGATGAAATTTTCAGTGTTATGCTTGTTGAATTTTCAGTGTTATGCTTGTTGAATTTTTCAGTTTTTATTCAAATCAAAGTTTTTTGTTGGGGTAGACTTGCCCTTTAAATGCTAACAAAAGTTTAATACTAGTGCGACGCTTAAATTAAGTTTAGTTCTGATTCGGCGACTGAAGTTTGGCAAGCACCGACCGACCGCGACCCGCCCCCTAGCCCTCTGCGCTGCGCCGAGGACCTCGTCTGAGTACTCGTCGAGCTGCATTTGGCGTTTGTAAGAAACAAGAATATCAAATCGTTTGCTGCTTCATCAAGAGCTTTACCAAATAAATCATTTTATGTGCAACTAATGTAAGCTTCAATGTCATTGCCAGGTATTAAATAAAGCACTTACCTTTCTCTTTCTGTCATTTCTTCCGTTCAATCAAGCACGTAGCCTCACCCTCTCGGTCGGTAGAGTTCTTCGCAAATTAGTAAACCACGGAGAGTAGTGTATGGAGCGCGAAGTGTTTGTAGATTCAGCATCAGCAATATACGGAAGAGGAATTCCACTGATCACATTGGCCCAGATCCATTTAAGTAATTTTCCGGAGAAACCATATGAGTTCACTTTACTGATCAATCTGTTCAAAATAAAAAAAAATATGCAACTTCGCAAATAACCAATTCTATTTGTTAAAAGATGTTTTTTATAAAATAAGTAGGTAGTGATCCATTTTGTTACAGATCAGAATCGAATCGATGAATTCATTTTCACTTTGCATCGTACCGAACGTCGATGTGCTAGTAAAAGAAAATTGTGCTCGGGCCCCGGGCCGCCCCTCCCTTAATTCACCAATAAAATTAATTGACAAAAAAGCCACATAAATGACAAAATTATGGGTTTGAATAAATGTTGAGATAATTTGTCTCTAGAGACATTAATACATAGTAAACTGCAAAATTTAATAAAGCTAGTTGTAACACACGCTTATTCTTTTGTTGTAAAAAGCGATAGGGCCTACCCAGCGAAAAAAATTTAAGAGTCCCTAAACCAGGCGCGGATCCAGGAGGGGGCCGAGCCGGCCCCGGCCCCCCTATTTTTTGACAACCTGCAGAAAAAAGTGTACTCTTTAACTTGATAAAAACTTTGAAAAACAGGAAGAAAAGTAAGAAAGAGGTATTATACCTATATGATGTGTAATTTACAGCCTCGTAATGGCCTGCCCGACCCCGAAAGGAAGCAAGAAAAAGGTGAGGGGAAGAATTGGAAAAATAGACTTTATTTAAAAAATTTGCTCGCGCTTCGCGCTCGCATTGCCAGTGTAATGAATCCCATTCAAGAGGATTAAATGACCCTAATATATCCAGTTTTGAAATCAATTTGCACACAATATTTTAACTCGCACATCAAGCTTTCATTATTTTGTTTGATTTACACAAATTGTTATATCAAAATTTTCAGCTCGCGCTGCGCGCTCGCGTTGTTTGATTTGTGAGATACCTATCCTCTGTGGAAATTCTTTCCAAAATTTTTCAAACTGCTCCTTTATTATTTTATCATGTCAGTATATCAAAAGATTAAGCTTGTGCTTCGCCCTCGCATTTAATTATTGAGATACATAATAACGCGCTTAGACTGTCCAGTTTTCAGTCAGGTCGGAATATCAAAAATTTGAGCTCGCGCTTCGCACCCTCATTATTTGATTGGTGATACTTGTATCCTCTTCATTAATCACTAAAAACAGTCCTAATTGAGTCCCTTTTCATGTTACTATAATAAGATTTCGGATCGCGCTTCGCGCTTCCATTGTGTAGTTGGATACTTATCTTTGTTCATGATTATAAAAACTGCTCAATATCTTCAGTTCTAAAGACATAAATATCAAAGAATTTTAGCTCGCGCTTCGCGCACGTACAACCATATGAGATACATTATCTTGTTTATAACAATAAAAACTAACATATACTTAAAACAATAGTCTTTAGTTAGGATTACCCCCTGAAAAACCAACAAAAATCAGATTAGAGTGGCCAATCGAGAAAAATGTTGATGAAAATATTTTTCACCCCCCCCCCCCATTGTCGGATGCTGGATCCGCCCCTGCCTAAACAGTGGGCCTCTGGGGGCCTCTATATTGATTGTTGATTTGTTTTAACCTCAATAGCCCAATAGTTTTATACCAAAGGCCGTCAAATCCACATTGAGTATTTTTATCCAGGAATATTTTTAATTGACCACTTTTCCTTCAATAGGGCCTGCCATATATAAGGCTTATAAGGCAAAAGTCTGCATGTTTTTATTACTCTATTTATATTTTCAAGATATTTTTAATGATATAAATTTCCAAAGATTTAGCTGCTTTCAGCTTTAAATCTCATGGCCGCTTGCACCTTTTTCCCCGGAGCCGTGAATTATAATAGGGGTAAAAGAAAGAGATACACTAGCTCACACACTTAAGATATGCATCAAACTGATTAGCGAGTGGCTTGTATTTCCATACTTTTTTTCAAATGCAGCTTCTCTCTGATTTTCCACACGCTAAAACCGAGTTTATTGTGTGTGTGGAGAGAGGAGGTATATCTTTCCCTTATGCAGTTATGTGTCTATTAAAGGTCAAGTCCATCCCAGAAAAATTAAGGTTTGAATAAATAGAGAAAAATGAAACTAGCATAACGCTGAAAATTTCATCAAAATCGGATGTAAGATAAGAAAGTTATGACATTTTAAAGTTTCACTTATTTTTCACAAAACAGTGATATGCACATCTCAGTGACATACAAATGAGACTGTCGATGATGTCCCTCTCTCACTATTTATTTTGTTTTTTTATTGTTTGAATTATACAATATTTCATCTTTTACAACTTGACTGAACTATTTATAGTATTAAACAATGCCAATTCCACACGTTCAGGGCCTGAGGAATTAGTCTTTGTTTCACTTGACAATGGGGAGAAAATTAGAACATTTCATATTTCACATAATAAAATACAAAAGAAATAGTGAGTGGATGACGTCATCAGTCTCCTCATTTGCATACCGACCAGGATGTGCATATAACTATTTTGTGAAATTAAGCGAAACTTTAAAATGTCATACCTTTCTTATTTTACATCAGTGTTATGTTTGTTGGATTTTTAATGATAAAAATAATAATATAGGGTATTTATATTGCGCACATATCCATCTTGTTAGGTGCTCAAGGCGCTCCTTTAAGCTAGGCGTTCATAGCGCACACAGCTTTTTAAGGAATTATTTCCTGATTTACCTCACCTGGGTTGAGTGCAGCACATTGTGGATCAGTTTCTTGCTGAAGGAAATTACGCCGTGGCTATACTACCCACTACCCTCTGTTTCAAAGTCCGAAGACCAATCCACTGCCGCAACGGGCCACAACGCTCCGCTTTTTATTCAAATCAATTTTTATTGTGGTGGACTTGTCCTTTTACAATCTTTTTATCTTCTTAACAGTATAAAAACCTCAAAGTTGAATATCGATTTATATGCCATGTGATTATAACCATATCCACCTCTATGCCGGGGTCAATGCGATGTACTAACAGGTTGGGTGGTTCACTTGTCAGATTTTACAGTTAATCGACAATATGAAAAGCATCAATTTAAACTTAAAGGGGTACTCCGGGGTATTTATGAATTATTAAAATAAATAGAGTTAAATATCAGTCAAATCCGATAACAAATCAAAGTTGAATTGAATTTTAACTGATTTAGCAATGTCTTTTTAAGCAGTAATATGCACATCAGAATTTCTTGAGTAAAATGGGCACTGCTTTTTAGTGCTTTAAAAAGTGGGGGCACTGTGCCCCCCCCCCCCCCAGCCTCCAGGATCGCCGCCCCTGCAAGCGTGGATATATATGCCTACAATTTCTCCAAAATAAAAGCAAACCTAGAACTTATTCCTTTTTCCGATATTGAAGAAATTTTCAGTTTTGTGTTTGTCTGCTTTGCCTTGATCTGTTCTGATCATATTATTTACAGCCTGGATTACCCCTTTAAAGTTATCGAAAGGGTGCGAATCCAAACTTGTCTTAATTTTTGTGAATTTTCGGAGGAAGAAATTGTAACTGATACATACAGCTTTGGGAGTTGGAGAGATTTTTTATTCTTTTTTTGCTTGTAATTAATAATAATGAGCAACGACGCGTCGTAACGATTGGTGTTCCATACATGAAATTCTGATACGCGTGACCTCTTCGTCAGTTTTGTACCAAGTTTGGTTCGTATTTTTGATTGATCCTGTTGTTTACAATTTGTGTATTCGATCCATTAATTTAACTTGATATAGTGTATATGTTGTCTGTAAAATAGTGATGAGATATTACATATTTGTTGATTTATTGGTTGATGTGTTCATTTTGTTGCGCCTAAGCTAAGGCGGCAGGCCTACGTTCTGCCTTCTGCCGGATCAGGATTGTCATGCTGGTCCCACACGTTGATGTTGATGTAAGGACACTAATTTTAAGTAGGGAGTTCGCTGAAATGCATATGCACTAGACAGCTGGCAGCCGTCTGTTTCGAGGATTTTTTTACATTTAAAAAAAAATTCTCCTCGTACACAGACGGCTCGCTATCGTGCAGCCACCATTAGGGGACTTGCAATACACAATCCCCCTGCTGGGGCTCTTCAGACAATTTTTTTCTTTAATGAATAAAAATTTTGAGAATTAACGCGACCAAAATGCAAATTAATATTCCCTCTTGGCATTAATTGCCAAAAAACAGGGAAATTCAAGGTAAAAGGAACAAAAACAGTGACTTGCCTCGACTGTTGCGCAAATTCACTTCCCCCTTTTTATCCGATCTTAAGTTAAGTACATAAACATATGGCCATTGACTATTGAGTCCCATGTACAGATCGCGCTAGAACTTCAACTTCGGTCTCTGTATTTGGTGAGTGAAGCCAACGGAGTTCAGCTGAACAACCAACATAAGTCAGAGACCGAAGCTTTTGCAGTCAGACCGTAGGTCCCTATGCTAATGAGCAAAAAGGCCAGATTCATCCAAATCATCTCGTGGCTGAATCCTCCTTGCAAAATCTTGTGATTCGTGAGATTTTCTTTCTCTAAGAATTTACCTGTTTTAACCTCAAGTTAAATGAAATATTATTGCACCATCAGATAGAGTAAAAGTTACTCTTTCATATTGGTCATTTATTTTGTATACAATATTTTGTTAAATAAGTAAATTTCTGGCCTGAAAGTGTGCCTCAAAAATGAATTTTCTTCCTCTGTTTTCTTTTGCAAATTGTGCAAAACTTTTTATTTTGAGCCTCAATGATATCTATATCACCATAAAGCTGAACTTTTGTACTTTCTCACAATGCCACTTTTGATATGCGGCACCTTTTAATCGGGTCAAGATCACACTTTTCCCACCAAGGTACAAGACGAGATTTCTGAAATTCTGTACTTGCATGAAATCCAGAGTCCTGATTGGCTGGATAAGGTTCACAGAACAACAGGCACGGAGCATTTGAGGAGATTACCACATGGGAAGTGTGACCTTCCCACGAACCCAGGCACTGGAACCATTGGAATTTGCCACTGGGTGGTCTCTTTGACCAATCAGAGTGCAGTATTCTTGTTTTCAAACTGCTTTATGTACTTGGCAAATGAAAAGTGTGATCTTGACCCGATTAAACCAATTCTTATTTTGAAATCTATATCATTTCAAAGCATACATATTCAGCTTTATCATGATATAAAAATCATTTGGGCTCAAACATAAATAAAGTGTGAAAATAGCAGCTTTTGTCAGGTGAAAATATTTATTTTGTAGCATATTTTAGATCAAAATTTTAACCTATATTACAAAATCCTTGAATAAATCCAAACACATGACCTGAAAGAATGATTCTTCTTCTTTACAATGGTACCAAATTCATGAAATTCGATGCACAATTAGAGCAGCAATGACCGAATGAAAAGAGGTGTTTTGGTCCGCATCAAGCTCATTAAATATGCAAAACAACTCAAGTCATGAATATCACTTGGATGAAAGAAGCCACTTTCTTGGGACCTGCAGACTTACTGTTTGGTCTACACTCACACAAGCAAAAAAGGTTAGATCTAGTTATACTAACCTCACAAAACGCATGCCATTTCATAATGAATTTTGACGTTTTCATTCATCACACGAATGTGAGAGAATAGAACACGCCAAAATCTTCTAAATTTATTCACTTTATAAATCTAAATCTTAGTTATCTAATTTGATTTTAAAAATATAGTCGAAATTATTTATAAAAATGTTTTTTTACGCTTACCTCCAAATCTCGGCCAAGATACTCTGTTTGATCTGTCCGAAGATCCTTAATGCGGTGGAAATTACGCAAACAACAATCGAAATGCGTCGGCGCATATTAGGAAAATGTACCAAAAAAAATCAACAGGTTGCATCTCATGTAGTAGACAGCTGGCACCCCTCGTTTCGAGGAGTTTTTAAACATTTTTTAAAATTTCTCGTACACAGACCGCTCGCTATCGTGCAGCCACCATTAGGGGACTTACAATGCAAGATCCCCCCGTCGGGGCTCTTCAATTTTTGTCTTTAATGAATCAAAATTGTGAAACTTAACACGACAGAAATGCAAAAT
Source organism: Lytechinus variegatus (assembly GCF_018143015.1). Classification (NCBI taxonomy): domain Eukaryota; kingdom Metazoa; phylum Echinodermata; class Echinoidea; order Temnopleuroida; family Toxopneustidae; genus Lytechinus; species Lytechinus variegatus. The sequence continues at coordinate 31,568,992 of NC_054748.1, read as the reverse complement.
GATATTCCCTCTTGGCATAAATTGCCCAAAAACAGGGAAAAATCAAGTTAAAAGGAACAAAAACAGTGACTTGTTGTTTTAGCTTATACGGCGCGTGTCATTCAGTAGTGAATATTTGCGCCAGCATAATTTGCGGTAATTTTATTTATAACTTTTCTGTACTTGAATCAATTTAGTAAAAGGAAGGTACAGCGCTGCATTATTCGCGCAATTTTGGAGAATCACAACAGACTGTCATCACAAATCACTTAACCACTTTAGATGTATTTTCTGGCCAAGCCCGGATCGGTACATTGATCAGGTTTCTCAGCTACTGCATGATGCGCATGCGTAGCCTTAGGCCCCCCCCAATACCAGTCAAGGCTGTGTGATGTCTGTTGACGAAATGATCTCCATCCGAGTTTCGAAATTCAAAGTTAGTACAAATGGTTAGGTTCGAGACAAAACAAACGTTCTGAGTCTTGTGCAGTTATCGTGCATTGGGTTAATTTTCACATCTCATATTTTGTTCAATAAATCAAATATTTACAAATTGATAAGATCATACAAAAGACATATGTAATGCATTCATATCAACACGTATATAATTATTTTTCCCCAACATGGGTTTACAAGAGTCATCAACCATAAGATTCATACATGAATGGAACTAAATACAACATGTACAATTATTCAATTAACAATGTGTTAAAACGACTCAAATATACTATTTGAATCTTTGGGCTTTCTACGAAGGATACCAAAGCTTGTTGATGCAAGTACTCTGCTGAATTGAGAATTCTCTTTATATCCAATTCACTTTTATTTATTTCAAGTAAGAGTTTTCCCTTTCTTGAGAGTATTCAGGACATTTTGTGAGATAGTGGAGAGTTGTTTCCGGCACAGCACAGAATGAACTTAACCCGTTTCATGGTTGTTGACAAGCCGTCTATTCTCCTTAAGATTAACATTGTTGACAAGCCGTCTATTCTCGTTAAAATTAACATTGTTCATTCAGAGAAAGTGTAAAATAGATGTGCTATATCTCTGGTTTAGAACACATTTGAAAGTTTTTCGAAAATGATATTTGAATGTCCTTCAAAGAGGATAATGTTTCATCCCATTTTTTTGCCATATTTGTGTAAAATACGTTTTAAGAATGCAGTTTGATTCATGCTTACTAATTTTGTCATTTAGATCAATTTGGCTGTGCCGTAAACCTTGTTTGGCTGCGATATCCACTACCTCATTGTTCCTGATATCACAATGACCTGGGATCCATTCAAAATACACTGTAATACTTCATTATACAATTGTGTATACATTATCAGAATTTCATTCACAAAGTTAGTTTCTTTTTTAGTTTTGATTTCCTCTAGTGCGCTGAGTGAATAAAAAAATACTGCCGCTCCTGTATAAAGACCGGGTAATTGGTTCAAACAATTTACTGCTAGTAAAATCGCTGCAAGCTCTGATCTGTAAGACGATGTATTATCTAGGAGTCTCATTGAAGGTATATATTTGTAATAGGGTACGTGAAATGCTGCTGCTGCTTTTCCTGTTTCAGGAGACTTCGAACCAGCAGTGAAGATTTGTAAGAAGTTAGACCACTTCTTGTGTATTAATTCAAGACTTGTTTGTTTCTGGAATGTTAAATTGTAAGTTTTCGATATATAATGGGATATCTCCATGGATATTATTGGTGACCGATAATGCCAATAAGGTATAAAAGTATACGAGTACATATCCTCAATTTCATATTGGAGAGGCTCGGGTAATTTCGATATTCTTTCCCCGAAAGGCTTCCTCGTGTTCTTGTCAGAGTAAAACTGAAACTGCCAACAGTCTTGAAGATCATGTTTCAATGGATGATTTGGTATACTTTCTATGCGTTTCTTGAGTCTTTGCTCAGCATTTCACGTCGTATATCTAGGGGCATTTCTTCAAGTTCTACTTGAAGAGCTTTAAGGGAAGTGCCCCTTTTTGCTCCTGCGCATATGGCGAGTGCCTGATATTGGCAGGAGTTAAAAATATTTTTAACATTTGTGGTTGCAGAGTCATAAGCCTCACATGAATAATCCATGAGAGACCGAATAATTGCCCGGTATACGTGAAATAGTTCTCCTACATTACCACAGAAATTGGCATAAGACAAGCATTTCAAAATGTTAATTCTCATTTTACATCTTTGAACTACTTCATGTATGTGGGGTCTCCAAGTTAGCCTAGAGTCGAAAATAGTACCAAGATATTTGTACTCCTTCCTTGGCGTTAGGTTGTCCCCCAAATATATCTCGAGATGTGGATCATATCGAGGGGAATGAGAGAAAAATACAGGAACCGTTTTCTCATAAGAAATCATTCCCCATTACCTCTGCTGTTGCGCAACCTCACTTCCTGTTTTATCCAAACTTATAGTACATAAACATATGGCCATTAAGTCCCCTGTACATATCACGCTAGAACTTCGGTCTCTGTATTTGGTGAGTGAAGCCAACGGAGTTCAGCTGAACAACCAATTTGACAGAGACTGAAGCTTTTGTTCTACTCATGTGGGTGAAATATGCCATCTTTAAAGGGGGGGGGGGGTTCGTGTCCTTCTAAATTTGAGGTGGGGGACGTTCCCCCCCCAAAAAAAAAAAAAAATGTTGGTGGTCCCTACCTGAAATTTTGGTTGATAACCTGTTTTTTTTTGCTTATCAATTTGTTTCTTGTGCCCCCCCCCCTTTCAGATGGACATCCCCCCTAACATTTGTGTGATCTGCTAGAAAATATATCAATTTTTAATGCAAAACTGAGTGATATGATGTTTTAAGCATTTTCTGTCATTTTAGATTTTTTGTGTGATCTGTTAGAAAATATATCAATTGTTAATGCAAAACTGAGTTATATGATGTTTTAAGCATTTTCTGTCATTTTAGAGATAAGTATGGTAAAGGTGTTTTTTTTGCTGCGTTTTTGCAAATTTGTTCCATGTATTGCTCTGAAATTGAACTGCAGATCAGAAGTCCTACGGTGCGAAATTGTTTTTGTACACAACACTAGCAATATGCGTGTCTGGTAATACAATGTGTGCCTATACAGCAAAGATTTTTTAAAGGAATATTTCAATTCCTATTGAATCTTTTCTTCTCTCTGTCCTTTGCTTTGAGTAAACAACTTAAGATGATGAACTCATTATTTCTTTATAACATTTTTAATCAGGTTAATACGGGAAAGTAAAAACGAGTCTTGCCATTCAGATGTAAATTTTTAATTAATCTGTTAGAATTTTTTTTACAAAATTTTGCAACAAATGCATGTAATTTCAGTATCAATTTATTATTTAATTTATATCGTGATATAAGTGTATTTATGATGTAGAATTTGTGTAAATTGAGTTGTTCCTTGTTTGATATTGATTGTATTTTTATGTAAATGATTGTAAAGGGTAATGCAATTCGGCTTTTTCAGCCGCTATAGACACCCTTGTTGAATTAAACCATTTTAAATAAATAAATAATAAAAACTTAACCAGTCAAATCTTGGGCACTTCTCTGTACATGTACCTCAGTCAACCCAGAAGGCTTGACCCCAGTTACTCATCATAATAAAAGTAAGGTACCCTGCACTGAATCGCCATCAGTGAGATAAAAATAATATAGGGTATTTATATTGCACTCATATCCACCTTGTTAGGTGCTCAAGGCGCTCCTATATTACCCGGCTAGCCGTTCATAGCGCACACAGCTTTTTAAGGAATTATTTCCTACCGGTTCCCATTTACCTCACTTGGGTTGAGTGCAGCACATTGTGGATCAGTTTCTTGCTGAAGGAAATTACGCCATGGCTGGGATTCGAACCCACGACCCTCTGTTTCAAAGTCCGAAGACTAATCCACTGGGCCACAACTCTCCACAAAGCTGGGCCATCAGTGAGTGTCTGGTGAGTGTATCATCCCACTGGCCTTATGTGGCCACCAGAACTACCTCAAGGGCGCCAGAGATTTTTGCCAAGTGTTTTCATCTTTGGTTTCCTTTTTCTTTCCATTGATTATAGAATCTCAAAATTTCAAACCAGTCATGAGCAACTGGGGCGGAAACACCGGTTTTGGATATTACGATGCTGGTGATGACGAGGACCATGACGAAGAAGAAGCTGGGTTCGAGTGGCAGAAAGCTGGAAAGGACAGTCTCATTTTCCTCATCGATTGCTCCGAACCCATGTTTGAAAAGAGCGATGACAAGAGCCACTTCGAGATGAGTATTGAGGTAGATTCCTCTTCTTTGTTCTTCAGTGGGTGATTTCAAGTTCAGTGTTGACCTTTTGGTGTTGGTTGGTGTTGGGTCAATTTTCACACGATTATAACACCAAACATAAAATGAAGATTTTGGAGCTAGGGGAAGCAATCCAAATTTAAACACCAAGGCCAACACCGGACGTGAAATCACCCAGTGTACCTAGACTTTACCAAGCTGCAAAAATAATGAATCTGCTTTTATGTCAAGCTTATTAGATTGGATAGGTAGTTTTCCACTTGAGCTTGGAGAGGTAATTTTCCACTTGGTCTAGAATGCTGGTCCTCTTTGGCTACTTTCCGTTTGGTCTCATCCCACGTGATCAAATCTAGTTCGTTAACCACCAGCTCAACTTCTGATTTTGTTTTTACCTTTATGACTAATTTCCAATTAGCCTGTACCCAGTCGTCTAATATACACTTGGTCTAAAATCGCTTTTTCTACGAACAGTTTGTGAACAAAGTTTTCTTTGACAAAGCACATAATGATGAGATGAATTGGAATTTAGAACCTCCTGACATTAGCCTAAATGGCATTTAGACTAAGAGGCCCATATTCTGAACTCTGGTTTAAATTAAACCCTGGTTTAAAGTTGTGGTTTAACTATGGAGAGCCAATTGGGGCACAAATCCCTGACAGGGATCCAATTTATTAACTCATGTGACACCCAAATTGTCTGGGAATGATATCACTGAAGTATTTTTCATCATTATGAAAGCAATAGGAAACAAACTAGTAAACATAAGAAATATACAATATAAATATAATGTTAGAATTTTTGTCTCCCAGTATTTTAGCACAGACTTAAAGAGAAATTCCAGTAGTTGCAGTCATGAGAAAGTCTGTAAAACAAGGCTTAATTGTCAGTATATCATCGAGGATCTAGATCTGGTACAGTTTCATAAACTGAACTTTGTGAAATCATGAAATCTACGCTGAAAAATGTTCACACTGAAGATCACCAACACAGATAGGCACACGTGGGACAGTGTATTAATGTTGCTGGAATAAAGACCCGACGGAAGTGACCGAATCCGCGCTTATTTTGCTTATTTCTCAGCAATTTCTTCCAGAATCCTTTGGCACATATTTTTTATTCATACAAACGGACACTTGGGTGGTCATTATATTGGATTCTGTAAAAAGTCATTTTGAGATCGTTACCAAAACTGGAATTTATCTTTAAGATCATGGTCTAAGTTAAACCTAAATTCAGAATACTAGCCAGAGGGTATTAACCCAAACAGCAATAAGCCCAACTTGATTGTAGACCAGATGGGTTCATCCCTGGTGGTGTTAGAATATCTGAGGAGGTCAATTGCATTTAGACCAAGTGAATCAGAACCAAGTCCCAAAGCACCTGAGTATCCACTGTCAGATTGCCAAACATATCGCCCCATTCACACTACATGTATATTTTTCATTCCTCAGTGCGCCAAGACTGTACTGAGCAACAAGATTATCAGCAGTGAGAAGGATCTGGTCGGTGTGGTCTTCTTCGGGACCGAAAAGGACAAGAACAGCGGAAGCTTCAAGCACATTTATGTTCTTCAGGTATCGATCAAACTTGTATTTAAGAGAGTAGGGCCTGATTGGTTCTGCATGGACATTTTTTTCCTATTCATGATGTGCGTATCATCCTAGGTTGACAGACATTTCCAGGGCCCCGTTGCACAAAAGTTATTATGGAAATTTTGCCATCCAATGATCAACAGCTAATCATAATCAAGGATTTCATGCAAGTTACAATTGCATGGCAAAAAGAAACTTTTATGCAACAGGCCCTGACTTTTATTTCCATAATGTACTGTAGGGTTAGAATAGACTGAGATGGAGTCTTATTTGGACTTGACCATTACCAGTATGGGTATTGTTGAATCACTCTCTTTAGGAAAAAAAAAGTCTGGGCAAAACACACTTGATATTTTGACAGTCAACATCAGTGAAACGCATACCAACCCCTGATTACTGGTAGACCAAATTGTAATTGTCACATAAATGTCAAATTATGAGATCCATTTTTTTTGGGGGGGAGGATAGGGGGTTGAGCATCACGCCATAGTTGTTGTTTGGTTTCACTGATTATTTTTATTTGTGAAAAGCTACTTAAATCATTGCATCTTATTAGCTTAGAGCCAATTATGAAATTATTGAAAACTTTTTATGAAACTCTCCTTAATCTTCAGAGCTTGTTGGTTAAAGGATCCAAAGAATATGTAGTGAGAGTCCCAAAAATAAAAATACAACAAGAAATATAGAGGAATAAATAAAAGTGCAAACGAAAAAGTAAACAAAAAACGGGGGATACACAAATACATAAATGATCAGTAAGAAAAAGTAATTGTAAATCTTTTCTACTGTCTTTCTGTCATTTATCCAATTAGTCATGTCCTGTGTTGGATTTATTTTACATTTTTCAAATCATTCTATTCTGTGTGTAAATTTAGGATCTTGACCAGCCCAGTGCCAGCAGAATCCTGGAATTGGAATCTTTCCTCTCAGGTAAATTCAAATCAATCAAGAAGTCAATCATTATATAATCTAAATTGGCAACGCAAATGAACAACCAAATCATTGTTTTTAAATGCAAATTGGCAACTTTTTGATGAATTTCTTGATTTATTGGCTTGTGTATTATCTATCTATTCATTTTCTTTTAAGGTAGGAAATCACAGACATTGTGTACAATGTATATGGGGGTATGCTGTGATAGTTGCGTGGGACAGAGATTTGAGGGGATGAACAAGAGTCCAAAATGCTTGAGTCTCACGCATAATGCGTGAGACTTGGTAGCTCTGCTAATAGAGGAGAATCACATAGGTACGAAATGCTAATAACCATTTTGCTTTCACAAAACTGTTATATGCACATATTTTTCCTCTTACCTCATCGTAGAGGGGAACAATGACTTTGCCAACAAATATGGATTTGAGTCTGGGTATAGCCTCAGCGATGCTCTCTGGACCTGTTCTAACATGTTTTCACAAAGGTATGGCATTCTAATCCTCTCATGATGACTCTATAAATAGTTAGTATAAATTATTATATCGCACATATGACTACCTAGAAGTGTTGAAGGTGCTCTTATATTACCCTGCATCAGTAGGGAAAACATTTCATACTGATGATAATAAACATTATAGAATGCAAAAAACTTGTCGAAAGTTTTATTTTTAATTCTTTCATTGGTAAACAAAATCTTTATATCATTATGAGGACCTTTTAAAAATCAGCTTTTATGGGTATTTCATAAAGCTGTTCATAAGTTGAGAGTGACCGGTGAACCTTTCTTACATATACGTGCAAAATAATCACCAATCAACATGTAATGGTGAATATGATTTACCACAAGAAAGGATCGCCAGTCGTTCTTAACTTGCAAATGGCTTTATGCAATGGCCCCCTGGTGCTAGGGCGATTTACTCTATGACAGGAAATCGAAATAAAGTAAATGTAAATAAATATTTCTGATTTAACAGTCCACAGAAGGTGGGGTACAAGCGGGTTCTTCTCTTCACCGACAACGACGACCCACACAAGGGCAATGTAGCATTCCAAAGACAGGCCAAGCAGAAGGCGAAAGATCTTTACGACATTGGTATCGAGATTGAGCTCATGCACATGACGCAGCCAGACACAAAGTTTGGCTTCTCAGAGTTCTATCAGGTACACTATAATGAGGGGGAGAGAGAGAGAGAGAAATACAGGGAGGGGGTGATAAGATAGATTCTTGACATTTGCTCTTTTGTCAATTGCTCCGTTGTAAACCACACATGCTTATCAAATCACTAAATTCAACCTTGATTAAACACTATTCCCTACCCTACCCTACCTTACCCTACCCTCCCCTCGACATGGTTCCCTGCAACAACATAGAAAACATGTGTAACTGGAAATGACTTGACCATATAATATCATGGAATTTTGAGACTTGATCAGTTGAAAATCAGTAGCAAATCAGGTATTTCGGGGGGGGGGGGCTTTCACAAAAGTTGTCAGCACTAATTAAGTTGTCAGTGCTTACAATTTCAGTGAAATCCTTGGTTTTGATTGGCTGAGAGGCACTTGTCTCTGACTGTTACTATGGTAAATGTCGGAGAAAGACAACTTGTCAATGCTGATAACTACTTAATGATATGCAACATTTACATAGCGCTTAACACAAATGTTTCTAAGCACTGCATGCTATTACCCCAGCTTTAGCATGGCTACCCTGATCGGGCGCATTGAGCATTCAAGGAATTCCTTCCTTCTTGGTACCCATTTACTTCACCTGGGTCAAGAGTGGCAAATGTAGATAAACGCCTTGCCAAAGGACGCTAGTGCTGCGATGGGATATGAACCCCAGACCTTGTGGTTCAAAGTCTGAAGACTTTTCCACTGAGCCACAACACCTCTACATGAAACGATCCCCTGCTTTCTTGAGATGCTTGGAACTCTTGTTTATAATAGTAATAATGATTTTCTTTTCAGGACATTGTTCATACAGGTGAGGATGAAGAGGGCATCATCCCAGATGCTTCAGAGAAGTTCGATCAGCTCCTCGCGAGGGTACGGGCGAAAGACCACAAGAAAAGGACCATGGGAAGGATTCCGTTCTCCCTTGGAAAAGGACTGGAGCTAGGTGTGGGCATGTAAGTAATGTTTTGATTTACTGGCAAAGTCAAGAAGCTTGCTTTCAGTCTTTAATTTTCAACATATCTGGAAAATAGAACATAACAAAAATAAGGTTAACAACAGTGGATATATGAATAATTACAAATTTAGAAAAAAAAATATTTGAAATTTTGTCAAGACAAATATGCGAATCAGAATATTGAAAATGAAACGAAAATATAAAGGATATTAGTTAACAGCGTTTTCATAGTAACAATCTACTAGGCAATAGATGTATGTAAATGGTGCCTATTGGTCGAGGGTCTGCGAATTGTATGGCATATGGTGCATTGGAAAGGGTCAGTCTGCATTATATCATTGAAAAGCATATAAATTTTGGGACTAGGATTCGTCAAAATAAATGGGAAATCTAAATTGTCTAGTATGATTTATAGGCTTTTGCGTCAACTTCATGATAGGGACCTTAGTTTATAAGTCATCATGGATAGTAAAAGTGAAAGACATTTTGAATAAATGTGGGATGTCTAACCTGGAACTGTTGAAGATATGGTTCTTGATGTTAAGTGGGTTAAGTCAACTCTGAGTCTCAGATAAGATGATATTGCAAAACAGGAGTGGAATGCTGAAATTAATAGAAGCCATTTATGCATGAATTATAGGATATTCAAACAAGATTTTGGTTTTGACAACTATTTCGTGAAATAAGATTTTGCAGAAAGGATTGAACTCTGTTAATATGGTTGTGGGAAATCGTAGATTGCCTGTTGCTAATTGTTGTTACCTGCCAAATTTTGGGTCAGCAATCTTGTACGTTATGTGACTCACGTGGGCCAGGTGATGAGTTTCACTTTTATGCTTTTCACACTGCATTTCCTTAACCCCATACTATCCTTAACCCCGGACTTTCCTTAACCCCATACTATCTTTCGATTCACACTGTCTTTCTTAACCCCATACTATTTGCTTAGCTGGGGTTAACGCTTAAATCCGGGCAATCACACAGCTCATAAATATTGATGATTTTACCATACAGAGCGCGATTACTATGCAATTTTGACTTCTGTGATTGGCTAATGCTTAGCCCCACTTTTGCTATGCACTTTTTCTTTTCACACTGCATCTTTTAGCACCGCAATTGTGGTGCTAGCACCACAATAAGCCGGCTAACCCTGCTTTTTTGCAGGGCCAGATAGTACTGTAATATTTACCGTGCTAGCCCACTTTACTAACACGTGTGAAAATGAAGTGGGCTAAGCTTAACCCCGAGATATTGGTGGGGCTAAGACCCCCTTAGCCCTGCCCTTGTAAGTGAAAGGAAAGCTTTAATTAGAGGATATGTTCTTGTCAGACCAAATGTGCTTAAAAGGCACAATTTGTTTAATATGAGAAATACGAAAGACTTGAAAAATCTGTCAAGGTTTTGTAAATTAATTACGTCCAAATTTTAATGTCATCTTTAATGTAGTCGTCTGTATTGATTACAGTGTTGTATTAGGGCATGATTTCTGATTTTGTTGGATTGCGCCCTCATGTGCTCAGAGGGGTGTGTGTCTTTGTTCCAGTGTCCGGATCGAGGAGAATAAAATACAGTATTATAGCTTTTGCTACTCTCAGGGGTGGATGGCTCAATTTCTGCCAGTTATTGCTCTTATATTGTACATATATTTATTATTATGATTGATTTTTTTTTACATTTTGGTTGTATTTTTATTATGCCAATTATTGCCATTGTTATAACCTGTTATATTTCTTCCATGCCCCAAAGAGAAATAAAAGAAATAATATCATTGGCATTGTCTTTGTTCTTATATCTGAAGTTACAACCTCGTAAGACAGCAAAACAGACCGTATCCTATCAAGTTACATCGGCAGACCAACGAAGCTCTCAAGGGAAAGTCCAAGATGTACTGTGAGGTGAGACACACAATACGAAGGATGAATCCTTCTCATCGGTTGATTTTAACTGTACTGTCAAATGTTGGTGTTGGAAGCACAATCTAGATACACATTAAAGGGGAAGTTCACCCTGAAGAAAACTTTCTTGTAAAAATAGCAGAAAAAATAGTAAAAAAAATTGGTTAGAGGAAAATCCGTTAAAGAGTAAGAAAGTTATTAAGAGTTCAAAGTTTTGGATTTGTGACGTCATAAACGAGCAGCTGTCCCATGTGTTATGTAATATAAAATGCATAATTTCAAATTTTGTATGGTTCCTGATGACTTAATTTTGTTTTCTTTTCATGATCGGGTGTGAAACGATTTGTCTATTGATATACAAAAGTTACAGTGAAAACCATTTTCAATTTTCTGAGAAAATGACATTTCATTGATTTTTTACCGTTCGCTATGTAGGAATGCTGCTCGCATACGACGTCACAAATCAAATAATTAAAATTCTAATAACTTTTTAATTATATGATGATTTTTTCCCAAACCTTCGGCAATATTTTTCCTTAATTTTTCTGCTATTTTTACAATAAACTTTTTGTCAGGGTGAACTTCCCCTTTAATATTTTGCTATTGTACAGTCTTAAAGACAGCGCGTCAATCACCAACCTTTGCGTTATTGGGCTCCGCACATGGGCGTTTCCTGAAGCTATTCAGAAGTTACAGGCAACTTTACAAAAGACTGGGGATCATTTCTTAACTCTTAACGTCATTCACTGTAATCAGCATAGGCGGCGGAAGCGGGGGGGGGGGGGACGTGTCCCCCCTAAATTTTTAGGTGGGGGAGATGTTCCCCCCCTGAATTATTTTTTATAACCTTTTTTTTTCTTTCTTTCTTTGCTTGTAAATTATTTTTCCAGCATCCCCCCCTAAAGTTATGTGAACCCCTCTGAAACCCCCCCTGTGTTGTCCCCCCCCCCCTAAAATTTAGTTTTTTGTGTGTGTTTTTTTTTTTTTTGCTTGTCAAAAAATTTTGGTTAGCCACTCCTAAAAGTTAGGTTGATAACCTCTTTTGGGGGCGCTTGTCCAATTTTTTTACCTGTGTCCATCCCAAAATTTGAGATGGACACCCCCTAAATTTTTTGGCTTCCGCCGCCAATGGTAATCAGCGAGTGCCATTTTTTTTCAAAGAGTCTATATGCAATTGTTTTATTTATAAAAAAGGGAATCACTTCTGAGATAAACCTTTTGACCATAAGCTGAACAATAGAATCACTCATGCATGCAATGCACTCCAAAATACAATAGGCATAAAAATAGCTGTATCACTATTGCACGGAAATGTGTTTGCAGCACTCCAGTGGATTCACAGATATGACAGATATGTGAATGCACATTTATTTTAATTTATGCACATTAAGGGTTAAGAGCTCAGTCAACACCAAATAACATTTTGGTGCACATGCGCCACCACAAGACAGGATCACCTGTCATTCGTTAAGTCTTAACTACAGAACAGCTTTATGAAACGGCCACCTGGTGCACATACTCCTGATTTCCCAGGAAAATTATTTTACTCTCTTTCCAGTCACAGAATTTGATAAAAATGCCTCAAATCGGGAAAAATTCACGGAACGTTGATCGGCACCAAAATCGAAAAAAGTCGGTAAGAAACTTGTTGCATATGAAGACAACAAATTGTAGAAAAGATGTGAAAATGTAAAAGAAATTGAAATGTTTGTCATGAAATTTTGAGACATCACCAGGGAATTTTATTTCTTTACATGCTGGGAACTCCGTGACTCACATTTACATTATTTTAAGATTTGAGGTTTAAGTTTTTCATTAAATTTTCTTTCTTTCTCAACATTCATGTGAGCCTCCTAATCTTATAGCTTTATGTTTGTTAATTTTTGCCAGATTCAAAAAAATAACAATAATAATGTTAATTTTTGTTTATCTTAAAAGGATACTGGAGAGCTTCTTATGCCATCGGACATCAAGAAGTATCAGACGTATGGAGGGAAAAACATCATCTTTGAGAAGGATGAGGTTGCTGAAGTGAAGAAATTTTACGATCCAGGTTTGTAGTGTGCAATCCCATAATATAATCTTCTTGTATTTATCTGACATTTTACTCTATTCTTAATTGAGTTCATGAACTACTCATGTCATGCTAAATTGAGAAATACTGTGGTTACAACTATCCAAGACTACTGCTATCCCATGTATTAAATTATTCTACTCCTTTCTGAAATTTCAACATATAACATATATTGTATAACTTTTACATGTCATTTTGTTATAGTCATTGTTATTGTATATATTTTGTTTTTTACCTTGTACAGAATTTTGCAATTCAGCCTTCGGCTGCAATGAAGTTTTCTTAATAAACCATTTCAATTTCAATTTTTATGCCAACTGTAAAACAGAGGTGAATAATTCAAGAAGGTTCCACATGTAGGGGGTTGGATGTAAGTATTTTATCAAAAAGAAAAAAATATTGTTGCATACTAATGACCAAAACTATGATGTGCTGACAGAAGTTGTTTTCTTGAGTTTCACATGACACGTGGCACTATCATTTGGTATACACGAGTCTTTTAGGATGCTGATTTTAATAAAAAATAGCACGGATATAAGAGAAAATTTTGATTCTGGAAAGACATCACAAAACTGCTTATTATGGTATTGAATATCTCATTATTTTTAACTCTTAGGAAGCGAAATATTACTCCTCTGTTAAGAGAGTTGCATTGGCTTCCATTGAAGCAATGTATTGTCTTCAAGATTATGACCAAGTTTTTAAGATCATCCATGATAAATCTCCACACTACATGGACTCTCATCCGCCTTCATCAGTCAGAACGTCCCGGGCTTTGCTCCAGAACAGACATTACTCTACTCAAAGCTGTTAACAATGCTTTTCAGACATGTGCCCCAAGATTCTGGAATGACCTTCCAAGATATATGCAACTTTCTCCTTCTTTCAAAATATGTAAAGAAATATCTCAAGACTATGCTTTTTACTAAATAATCTTTACATGTATTATTATAATTTTTTATTCCATCATTGTGTGAAGCGCTGTGAAACAATGATATATTGTAAGAGCACTATATAAATGAACACATTATTATTATCCAGCACTTTATGCATGTTGTGTTGTTCCTTTCGTAGGGCTATTGCTGATGGGTTTTAAACCAAGGTCAGCCCTGAAGAAATACTTCCACGTCAGACCAGCCCAGTTCCTATTCCCCGACGAGAGTTCGGTGTCGGGCAGCAACACAGTCTTCAATGCCCTCCTGCAAAGATGTTCGGCGCGAGACGTGGTTGCCATCTGTCGTTACATTCCGCGCAAGAACACATCTCCGAAGTTTGTCGCCCTCTTGCCTCAGGTAAGTCTAGTAGATATACGTGTACATAAAAGCACTGTGGCCTGGTGGTTCTGACTGTTGGCTTTAAAACTGAAGGTCATGGGTTTGAATCCCAGCCATGGTGTAATTTCTTTCAGCAAAAACTTGATACACAATTTGCTGCACGCAACACCGGTAAGGTTGATTGTGCTGAAAGGGAAAAAAAATCCTTGAAAAACTGAGCTTTGGGATTGGTAGACGAGATTAGCTGGGGTAATACAGGAGAGCTTTCGGCACCTATCAAGGTGGATTTGTGCATTAATACCCTACTGTATATTATCAATATCATATGAAGAATAGCCTGCTATTACGATTGGGAAGTTAAAGATGTTCATAACTGTAACTTCTTGTTCCCCTAGCACTTTTGTCTTATTGTTTTACAAATTCATTATCAAATCATTATGTATTGATGATTAGTATCAATGTACAGATATTTGCTATTGTTATGAAAATGAAAATCCATATTTTATTGTTGGAAATAGACATGAAATGAAATACTCTGAAAATTTGCTTTGCCCAATTGATCGTGGGCCTGGCAGCCACTGTGCAGCGCCAGATCGACAAGGCTCTATCCCTTTAATCGTTGAACTCCAAACAGGGTAGCAGCAACTCCCATCTTCTCCCGCTTGTGAGGCGGACGCTCTACCAACTGAGCCAACACACTGGTTGGAGTGTCACTATTGCATTTCTGGAAATGAAATGAAATAAACAAATAAAAATTGTGTTGTCGGGTATGGAGATAGTCGAAAGAAGTCCAAATAACAATTATTGTTCTATTCCTACATATTTATCACAGAAAGAGGAGCTTGACGAGTACTCGGTTCAGATTGCCCCTCCTGGATTTCATCTCATCTTCTTGCCTTTCTCAGATGACATCAGAACACTAGAACATCCCACTAACCCTAGAGGTAAGAGGTGAAATTGCCACTTGGTCTTCACCTGGGCCTTTTTACTTTAAAGATAAATTCCAGTTGTGGTAACGATTTCAAAATGAATTCGTACAGAATCCAATGAAATGACCACCAAAGTGTCTGTTTGTATAGATAATAAATATGTGCCAAAGGTTTCTGTAATAAATTGTGTAATTGCTGACAAAATTATCAAATAAGCACAGGATTCGAGTCAAGCGTCGGGCCGACATTCAAAGCAATAATAATACACTGTCCCACGTGCGCTTATCTGTGTTGGTGATCCCCAGTGTGAACATTGTGAGCGTAGATTTCAAGATTTTACAAAGTTCAGTTTATGTAACTGTACCAGATCTAGATCCTCGATGATATAGTGACAATTAAGCTTGGTTTCACACATTTTCTTGTGAAATCAGTGTTTACTGCAACTACTTTCATTTATCTTTAACACTCCCCACATCTCTTTAAATCCCCCAGCGACGCCGGACCAAATCGACAAGGCCAAGAAGGTCGTCAAGAGCCTACAGTTCAAGTTTTCCTCGGAGAACTTTGAGAATCCCGTGCTCCAGACACACTACAGAAACCTAGAGGCTCTCGCACTGGACAGGGACACAGCTGATGAAATGGTAGATCACACGGCACCCAACAACGAGATGATAGAGAAGAGGGCGGGGCCGGCCATTAGAGAATTCATGGAGTCTGTCTTTCCGGAAGGGTACGATCCAACAGCCAAACCAGCTGCAAGGAAGAAGGTACAGGTCTTCTCTTTCATATGTTTTAGTAGTTTTCTTTGGTTAGTTCATAGGCTGCAGACGGGGGGGGACGTGTCCTCAGCTAAATTTGAGGTGGGGGGACAATTCCCCCCCCCCTAAATTTTTTGTTGATGATCTTTTTTATTCATATTTTGCGTGTCAACAAATTTTGGTTTTCCCTCCCTTGCTTGTCAATTTTGTTTCCTGCGTCCCCCCTAAAAATGTTGGCTTCTGCCGCCAATTTGTAATTTTACATATCAAAGCAGCAGGAATAGATTTGTATGTTCAGAAGCAGTCTTCTAAAAAGATGAGTGCGTAGGAAACACTTCACATGCTGTATGCCAATTAGTCCTATAGCATGGGCCCATTGAGTGGAAGCATGTGGATATTCTCCCTGTTTCAGACTGCTCAAGCATTTGTGAATGACTTTTTATTTAGTTATTAGGGTCACCCTTGATTTTTCAACAATGTCAAAGCTGGCCATACAATTGTATGGAGCAACGTTTTCAGGTCTGAGATAAGTTCAGTTCTTGGGTTTCTATGGATATTGTCCTGAGTATTTTCTTGTGTGATTATCCTGCTAGATATCAAATAATCAATTTTTTTATTAATAATAATAATAGCGGCATATTTACCCAGGGTAGCCACTTCAGTTCCGAAAACTGTTCTCCCAGCGGGCCCTGCTATTATTACCCCTGCTTTAGCACGGCTACCTTGATCGGGCGCTCGAGCATTCGAGGAATTTTTTCCTACCGGACATCCATTCACCTCTCCTGTGTCGAGTGCAGCACAAAGTGGATAAATTTCTTGCTGAAGGAAATTGCGCCATGGCTGGGATTCGAACCCACGACCCTCTGTTTCAAAGTCCGAAGACTAATCCACTGGGCCACAACGCTCCACATAATTGAGTTTACATCAAAGTTCAAACTCATTCTCATATGTATCTTTCTCTCTCTGTTTGTATTCTTTGTTTTATATTTCTCCAATTTTTTTCTGTCCGTCTCTCTCTTCTGTCTCATTTTTCCCTTCTCTTCTCTATCTTTCTCTCTTGCTATCCATCTCGCTCTCATTTCACTTTTCCCGTTTCCTTTCTCGTCCTTCCCTTTCTCACTCTCTCACTCTCTCTTTGTCTTATTTCCTGTAGGCGGCGGGTGGTACAATTGATGTAGCTGATGAAGCAAGAAAAGGCAAGGTAACAATCAAATCCAATCTGTGCCCTTTAAAACAAAGCATTGCAATTGATGGGAAATAACCAGTCAAGATCATTGTAGCATGTGCATTTTGTTCACAGCCTATCCCCATATACCGTAAGTAACGGTGTATTAACCGCACCCGTGTATTAACCGCACCCCCAACTTTGGACTAAAAAAAAAAAAAAAAATTCTCACATTTACATGCATATTTGAGGTACATGTACAAAGAAACAAAATCTAAGTTTTTAAGATTTCAAAGTATCCAAAGAGATTACCGGTATGCGGAAATATGCTGTTCTTGATCAATTCATCTACAAATGTTAGAAAGAAAGAACGGTCCCCGGCCGACAATATTGGCAACTTACACACTCACTCACCTCACAGTCACAGTGTACACACACAGCACTGCCATTACATTGCAAACTACGATACAGTACCAGTCATGCCAGTACATCTTATCAAATTATGATCTGTGTCTTTCCCAGCGTAGGAGGAAGAAACATTCACATTTTTTGCATCACAATCTCACAATCACTTTCAGAAATTTGATGTCTTAGCATGAATTTTGGATACGGGATTACAGGAAGGTTCAAGAAACAAATAAATTGACATTCTTTCCAGTTGTTTTTTACGGCTTCGTGCCGTCTCTCTCGTGCGTGGTTTACATGGTATCTTATGAAAAGCAAACAGGAAGGAAAAAACAAGCTGGCGCGAAAAGGGACTTTGAATAGCGCCAGCTTAAGTCGCACTACAACCACATTACAACGCAATAATTAAGCTCACTCAACTCTCGCTCAGCAGTGACAAAATATTACCGAGTATGCTTGGCGTCTCTTTTAAATTAGCCAGGGAACTTCACTACTTTGAATCAAGAATAAAGTCAAAATTAGTGTCATGAAGGTGGGTGCGTTTGTTATGGACAATATTTGATTAAGATCATAATAGTTGCTTCCCATTACCCTCGGCTCATACCTCTCTAAACGACATTGCCTGGGCGGCTACGCCCGGCCACTCGATGTGTTGTGATCTGGCAGACATTGTACATGTACGGGAGGGGTTACGGCGGGCTGGCTCAGACCCGTCACCGTGTATAAACCGCACCCCCGACTTTTGCTTCTATCCCGCTGAGAAAAAGGTGCGGTTAATACACCGTTACTTACGGTACCTCCAATCCACCAATCACAGGTGGTGCTAAAGACTTGTGAATGGCGTTCATTTTTAAAGGCCATCGCACACCTTACGACTGTTCGTGATCTGATTTTGGAACAAATCGCACTTTGCTCATTTTCTGAAAATGTGACTGGAACATACCATTTTATTTGAGGTAAAAATTAATTGAAAGAATACTAATATACCCATTTTGAAAGATTGCAAACCTTTATTTTGGAGTAAAGGCCAAATTTGTTTCAAATCGTAGCCAATCGTACGACTGCTGTCATTACGACTAGATATTAAATTTACCTTTATTCTAAGAAGGATGATAGCATCGTCACAGATTTTAACATAGGTATTTGATGATGATTTCAAACATTACACAGAAAGATATTCCAAGTCTCAATATTAGCATCAAATTCTACATTTGATTCTGAAATAGGGTCGCAGACCAATCGTAAGTTGTGCGGTCGATTTTAGACATCAAGTTATTTGTAAAATGAAATATCATTATCAAGTAGTTATTAAAGGCAGCCCCATCATCCCTTTCTTCCCCTCTCATCTTCTCCCTGCTCCATCCCTCATCTTCTCGCCTACCCAAACATCTTTCCCAAACCCCTTTCTCTGCCCCCTGGAATCCATCTTGTCTTAAAAGTATGATGATGATGATATGCATGTATAATGGTGAATTAAGATCCCAATAATGTTGATGATGAAATTGATGATGGTCACATAATTAGAAAAAAAAGAAATTGATGATGGTGTGATGATGAAGATGATGATAATGTGGAGGATGATGATGAGGATGATGTTGATGGTGAAGAGGATGATGATGATGATGATAAAGAGAATGGTGATGGTGGTGATGATGATGATGAGAATGAGGATGAAGAGGATGGTGATGATGCTAGTAATGACAACTATAATGGCGATTTGTGATACTAATCATGTTGATGATTTTGATAATTCCAATGAAAATGATAATTTAAATCATAGTAATGACATGTATTTTGAACTTGTATAGTTACAAGATGTAATGGAGAAATGTATCATTATTTTCTCCATGACAGCTTTCCAAATTGACTGTAGCCGTCTTGAAGGAGTTCTGTCAAAAGAATGGGCTTTCAACAGCAGGGAAGAAGAACGACCTCGTAGAAACCATAAACGATCATCTAGGACTATAGATCCTCATCTACACTTGATCCAACAAGCTCTGCAACATTATTTGCTTTATATTCACATGGTCTAATAGCAGATTGTCGTCTTCTCAGATGGTCACACGTCAAAAGCACTTGATCTAAACTGCTGACACAACATTTGCTCCGGTGACAATTGCTTTATTTCATCTGAGATATAGGGATAGATTTAGGGTTGCAATAGCGTTTTATGTTCGGTTTAGGATAGGGTATAGTGTTAAATCGAGGGTTGAAGTCGGTCACTCCATTAGTGTGTGGATTTCACAGTGAAGCAATTGTCATTGAACCGTCTACACCACTTTTGGCCTAATATCCACCTAGTCACGTTGACATTTAGTCTCCTTGGGGGTGTTTCATAAAGATTTAAGTATGACTTAGAGTTGAACTTAAATATCGAGTTGCGTACGGTATGAAAGGCCTGATCGCATTGGTCAGATCGTGTCCTGAGGATGCGCACTACTTCATATCTATCAATCTGATTGTGCTTTGCATATCATGTACGCGTCGGCATTTAAGTGCGACCTAAGTCATACATAAATATCGAGTTGCGTACGGTATGAAATGCCTGATCGCATTGGTCAGATCGTGTCATGAGGATGCGCACTACTGCGTATCTATCAATACGATCGCGCGTTGCATATCATGTACGCGTCGGCATTTAAGTGCGACTTAAGTCATACTTAAATCTTTGTGAAACACCCCCCTGCTCAGCTTGTTGAATTTCCATTTCGTCTACTAATTACAATTCACTGACTGTCAAAGATGATCTAGTCCATTAAGAGTTCATCTAGCCATATAGACTCAAGTTGTTAGACTCCGTTTACACCCCAGATGGTCCGATTCCACATAGCCAAAACCCATCTGCTCTAATTTCTGTTTGGTCTACAACTGCACTTTGTCTAATACCCACTTGGTCTAATTGACATTTAGTCTATTGTCCTGGGGAGCATTTCATCAATATTTTCATCCGACAAGTTGTCAGATCTGACATCTTTCCATGATTTTGATTGGTTGAGAGGCACTGTTCCTATGGTAACTGTCTGATAAAAAGGGATTCGTCGGATAAAATGTCCGACAAGTCCTTTCATGAAACGCCCCCCAGTTGTGTCAAGTGTTAATAAATCGAATTGGTACAGCCTAACTGGAAATTATTTTTTTTAATGGTGATCAGGATAGGTGGCATTTAGACCAAGTGGTTAGTAGACAAACAGGTTGAACCAGGATTAGACCACCTGGAATGGGACAATGGAGATTGGACCAAGTGGTAAAAGACCGAGATGTAGTTTACCGATTTAAAGGGTGGTCAATGCTGCAGCCAAGAAACTCAAAATCATTCTAAGTAGTGATATCAGATTCATGATTTATGATGATGATTTGAATTTTAGCTCCTATTTATGGAATATCATATAGGACTAGTTATATATTCATCAAAATGCTCCTTGTATTCTTACTCATCAGCTTCTGAGAATCATCTACAATATGATAATTCACTCTCAGTACTAAAAATAAAGTATCTGCATATACAATTTAGATTAATACTAGAAATATCAGACCAGGGAGGTTAAGCATAATGGCCCGTATTCTGAAGTTGGGTTTAACTTAAACTCGGGTTTAAAGTTGTGGTTTAAGTATGGGAAGCCAATTGTTACATAAATCACTAATGGTAGAGATTTCATATTTCAGCTCATTTGGCTCTCAACTCATTCATAATTGTCTAGGAAGTATATATAGATGATTGTCTTCACCATCGATGAATCAAGAACAAGCACAGTAAACATAAGAAACATACAACTTAAATCATATTTTTGATACTTTTGGCTTCCCATCTAAAACCGCAACTTTAAACCTGACTTCAGAATATGGGCCAAAGAGATAAAATTATGTTTACAATTAATTGTAAAGTTTTGTACATGGTTACCATAGATTTTCAGTTACGCTTAATAGTAAGCTATGTGTTATTTTGCCTAAACTTAGACCCCTTTCTCATAACAATCCTAAAACTACATGAAGTTTACTTGAAACTGGTGAGGAAACCAACTTGGAAGATCGCTTTGCTAGCGATCCCATTGATCACCTGAAACTGGTTTTTCAAAATCACTTCATGTAAAGCATTCTTGTAGCTGTGGGGACGCTCTCAGTGGGGCGAAATGTTTCACGCATAATATGAAACAGCAGCGTAGACATTCTCCACACAGTGTGTGGAATAGCGCACCGAACATGTGCAAAGATCGCTTCCCGAAGAATGGTGGTTTCCCCACGCTGAAACTTGGCAAAGCGGTCTTAAGAACCACATAGTGAGGTGGATTTTGAAACTGATTTGGAAGATCGTTTCCAAGACCGCTTCAAGCGGCCCCATTACATGGTAAACTAGTTTCTAAACTGGTTTCCACTAAATTAGTTTAAAGACTGCAATGAGAACAAGATCTAAGTCTAATTTAGCTCAAGTTGAACAGATTTCTGTTGTCCAAAGTGATTTGACTCTGGCAGATCAATTTTCATTTCTGGCGTGTATAAGTGTTACAGAGTTCATTATTGAAAGAAGTCTTTTTTAAACTGTGAATAGCGAAAGTTCAGACTCAAGGTAAAAGAGAAATGCCAGTAGTTGCAGTAAACACTGATTTTATGAGAAAGTCTGTTAAACCATGCTTAATTGTCAGTATATCATGGAGGATCTAGATGTGGTACAGTCACATAAACTGAACTTTGTTAAATCTTGAAATCTACACTGAAAAATATTCACACTGAAGATCACCAACACAGATAAGCACACGTGGGACAGTGTATTATTATTGCTTTGAATGTCGTGCCCGACGCTTGACCCGAATCCTGTGCTTATTTGCTAATTTCTCAGCAATTACACAATTTCTTCCAGAATCCTTTGGCACATATTTTTTATTTATACAAACAGGCACTTTGGTGGTCATTCCATTGGATTCTGTACAAACTCATTTTGATATCATTACCAAAACTGGCATTTACCTTTAAAAGAGAAAATTTTCTACCATTTACTTTGTTCAGTTGACGTAGAAAAGCACAAGACCGGCAAATTGTAGCTTTGAATTCGGCCTCAACTCAAAAAATCCTTGGATTAGTAGCAATAATAATGTTGCATAACGTTTATGTTCTCTGTTGCAGGCGAGGATCAAGCTGGATTAGACACAATACCATTTTAAGGACCATATTGGTTTTTTCACAATACGTGACCTTTCCAAACAATTGTGTCTAATCCCGCTAGATCAGCAACTGCTCTGTTTTTTTATATACTTTTATTCAACATGTAATGTAAACAAAAGCATATAATGCCTACCTTGAATAATATTATTGTTTGTAATCCAGAATTAGTTGTTCTTATTGTCACTGTTTTTACGAACGATCCTAAGAGGATTTCAGCAGTACGAAAAATTGTGGAAGGCTTTTTTTGGAGGGTTGAAAGTCTAAGATTTAATTCACTTTTGTTTTACACATGATATAACACTATTTAATGAATCAAGTGTGACCATTATAGCCTTAATTTTTTTTAGATTGATTATTTGGCAGTCATGTTCAAATAAGACAAAAGAGAATTTTTTTTCATCAATTTTGGCCCTTTTGGACACTTAATCAAAACGTGATGATGTACTTAATACTGGTAATGTAATTACTTTAGTATAGGGACTGTTTCATGAAGGGGTTTGTGAGTGATTTTCACTGATGAATTTTAAAAGCTACTGAAATCCTTGCCTCTGATTGGCCGAGAGAATTTTGTCAGTGACAATCAATGACAAGACACTTCATGGAAAACTCTCTTGGCTGTCCTTTCAGAGGGACTTTATTGTTATGCCTGAAATGTAAATTGTAACAAATCATGGATTTGAATATATGCATCTAAATATAAATTTAGAAAAGTCTTGATAAAATTGCTAATTCCTGTGTCAGATTCGCTTGATGCATTTTTCATTAGGGGTTAGGAGAGGGTAATTCCGTACCTTTCGCATTTCACAGGAGGAAACTCTCTACAACGCACCAATTCCTTTGAAAAAGCAAGTCAAATCACACTGGAGAGCTGAGAGGCTTTTGTCGAAAGTTGGACTAGGACAGCATCGGAATCTCATGACTCTGGTCAACAACATATTTGCAATTGTTCTTCCACGGCAAATCTTCAGATGATCTGCTGTCCAAGTGTACCAACTTTTGACAAAAGCCTCTCAGCTCTCCATTGTGATTTCAATTGCTTTTTCGAAGGAATGATGCGTTGTAGAGAGTTTCCCTCAATAAAAGCGAAAGCTTTAGGCCTATTGTTGGGGGAGGGGGAAGGAATTGACATTAAGATGAAGGAATAAACAAATGAATGAAGGAAAAGGAGGGAAACAAAAAAGTGAGGGAATGAAGTAATGATGAAATGAATGAAACGATGAAGGAATGATGTAAAGGAATCAATGCATATGGTGTAATGAAGAGATTACTTGAAGAAGAGTGGCATTGAAGTGAAAGAATGAAATGAAGGAAATTGGAATAAGGATCAGGGTAAGTCTGAGCTTCAAAATGCAGATGACTAGTCTGACAATCACTCGGGCTCTGCTGAAATGAATAGTTATCACTGAAAATAGGCTATTACTCATCAAAATAAAGGTTCGGTATCATTCTTTTCAATCCAGAAATTCAACAAAGAAATTGATTCAATCGAGTGAAATTACAATAGTAAAGAATTTATTTTTTTTTTTGGTTTATGTCCACATTAGTTGAACTACTTCTTAGATTGTCCAATATCAGATTGTATTTAAGCAGATAGATAGTGACAAGTCAAGTCGTCACCCCAGGAACAAGATGGTTTTGATAAAAAGCGTAACCGTAAAATTCATCAAAACTGGATGTAAAATAGGAAAGTTGTGATAATTTTGAAGGTTCTCACTAATCCACAAAACAGTTATATATGCGTCTATGTTATTATCCACACACTATTTCTTTCGTTTTTTATTACATGATAACGAATTGTTTCCTTATACTGTAAAACAAGGTTTTATTCCTCATTGTTGCATTGCCATTGTAAGCTGTGGTGATTCAACAAAGAGCTTCCTTATTGCCAGATCTGCAACTATTGAAATTGTCTATAATTCATATAATAAAAAAGGTCAGAAATAGTGTGTGACATCATCGACTCTCTCATTTGCAGATCGCCCAAGTTGTG
This sequence comes from Lytechinus variegatus, assembly GCF_018143015.1. Classification (NCBI taxonomy): domain Eukaryota; kingdom Metazoa; phylum Echinodermata; class Echinoidea; order Temnopleuroida; family Toxopneustidae; genus Lytechinus; species Lytechinus variegatus. The sequence goes on along the minus strand of NC_054748.1, from coordinate 31,544,456 downwards.
GATATAACTTGTTTGTGAAAATAAGAGACACTTTTAAATGGCATCACTTTCTTATCTTATGTCCAACTTGGAGTAAATTTTCAGCATTACGCTTGTTTGAATATTTTTTATTTGAATCGACTTTTTTCTCAGGGTGGTCTTGACTTTCAAGAAGTCTATCAGTTGTAATGGAGAGACTGGCGGGAATGAAGTTTGATAAGGAAATGTAGCAATGCCGGTAGGACTTGGTTATCCAAAGCAGGAAAGGTTCAACTCTGAGGAAGATGGGAGAAATTTTAGGGCAACTTACATTCTGTTTATCAAAGTCATATGACAACCACATTTTAAGGTATAGTTAAAAGTCACAAAATGTGTTTCCAAACAACTCGTAGATGATGCTCAATGATAATGAGTCTAAACCATCAGTCTAAACTCCTGCCAATCTAGCTATGAAGTAGTTGTGAGCTGCTGGGGAATGTTTCCTTCATAATCTCTATTTTGAAAATGCAGTCTTATTATGAGATGATAATCAAAATAACCAGTGTTTGAATTTCTTTTTGGGCTTTGCTTTTGAATCATCTTGACTCTTTGAATTTTGATCAGTCACTGACTCATTTGGAGATTGAACACCCTTTTGGGAATTAGAAGTTGTTGGTTTATCAGCAGGTTCTTGTTTATGGTCATTAACCGGCGCCACCGGATCGGTTATGCCATTTGTATCGGCAGTCGGGTTATTTGAGTCTTGTATATCAGTAGTATTTGAATCCGATGTATTTTCTTCGTTCGGAACATTCTTACCGGGTAATGGAGAATTGTTTTTGGAGTTCGGTTCTCTTTTGTTTGATGTTTTAGAAAGTCGTCCCGATTTTCTGCTACTTGTAGATGTCACCGACAGCCTTCCCGACTTGTGACTCTTCTGGGAAGCAGCGGAAGAACGTCCTCCATTGTTGGGTGTAGGGATCAACCTATTTGGTGACCCGCTTTTATGAGTTTGGTTGGAAATCCGACCTGTAGGGGATCCTCGGTTTGATTTAGCAGACAACCGGTGAGATACCCGACTTGTTGATCCGACTTTAGTCTCCCCTAACTTTACATCAATCATCTCTCTTGCGTTTTTCTGTGTCATTGCTGTAGATGTACGCTCTTTCTTTGAAGGGGATAGTGGTGTTGCGTGGCCTCCGAGCATGCTGCCGTTTCGAGAAGCTGCCTTTGATTCATCTGTCACTGGTAAATCTGTGTTCCCTGCACCTGACGGTAAGTCGTTGACAGGATTAACGTCTGATTCAGGTGGCAAGGATCGACTGTCAGATTTATCATGATTAACAGTGGAGACATATTCTGTGTTGGTGTTGTCTGCTTCATTTGAATTTAAATCTTGTTGATTTTCATTGGATGTAAACTCTTGGGTTTCGTCTTTTGCTTTCCCGCTCTTTGATGATGTAGTTTGTCTTTGTTCAGTAATCCCTTCTTCATGATTGCCCAGTCGCTCATCTTCTCTTACCTCATTGAGTTGTTCAGTCTCACTAACTAGTAATGGAAGAGGGTGCGTTATGTCCCCGGCCGAACCCTCTTCCACCACTCCAAGAGTTGCACGTATTTCACCACTATTAGGGCCAGATCCATCAATGTCTTTATCGTCTTCACCAGGTCCAGGATTGGCTGGTCTAAATGAATCCCTCGGAGAGGCGTAATATGTTTCATATTCTAAAGCAATCCGACTATCGTGTCCTTTCTCACCTTCACCTGGGTCACTCACTTTGGAATGGACCGTAGGGGATTTTGAAGCTCTTGGAAGGTCTTGTCCTGCTTCTAATGATGCACTACCTTCTCTCTTTGTCCCGTCTTCCGAATCAGGGGTCACGTGACCATCTTCTGACCTAGCATCACCACTTTCCGATGCAGCATCTTGTTCTTGATCACCATTCTTTGCATTTTCTTTCTTTAAAAATTTCAGAAGCCTGTCAAAGTCTGCATGGCGCTTTGGCTGCTTGAACAAATCTACCGGTTTTTCCTTTGTACCTTCATATACCATCTCTAACAAAGCAGTCGTACCCGATTTCCTCAGTTTTCTAATCTTTCTTGCCTCAAGGATTATGTCTCTATTTGCAAGTAGCTGCAGTTCCAGGTAGTCCGGACCAAAACGGCGTTTACTCGTTGCCACATGGAATTCATCGTCAATTCCGAGTTCAGGTAGTTCAGGATCTTTGGTAGGTGGTGAAGGATTTCCTGGTCTTGGATCAAGTTTGGGTATCTTTTTACCTCCTGGCTCTGGATTAGCCGGTCTCTCAATGTCATCTGGATCACCATCAGGCTCTTTGCTGTAAATCAAGCGAATGTTATTCTCGTCTGTGTTATCATCCGGACTTGGCCGAGCTAATGAAGAATGTGTTGCGTAAGACTGTACATCTTGTGGCGTTTCTTTTGTTTCGATCTCATCTGTGTTTTCATCCTTAGCTGCCTCTGGCTGCTCATTCTCTTCTTCAGTTATTGTCTCATTCTCAGTTTGGACACCTATTTCCATTGTCTTCGATATCTTTGTCACCTTGTTATCGTCAGTGGTGTCCTGAGGCAAAGGGGTTTTATCTAATGTTTGCTTTTCATCTTTTTCTTCTTTTTCATTTGAACTTGTCTCCTTATTTTCATCCGACTCTACTTTGTTTGGACTTGTTTCTTCGGTGCCTTTCTCCTGCACATTGATTTCCGTATTTTCCGCTTGAGACGTCTCATCATTTGGACTTTGAACACTTTCTTTAACTTTATCGCTTTCTATTTTACCTGACTTCTCTGGAGTCGAATCGTTATTCGAATTGTCCTTCTGTCCATCTGTTTCTTTTTCTATAGGTGTTTCATGATCATTCTCTACGACTTTAGTAACATCGTTTGATGGCGATTCTTTTTTTACTTCACTTTTATCATCTTCTGCCTGCTTATTGGACGCATCTTCTGCAGGGCTGTCAGGTTTTGGATCTTCCTTGCTTTTATTTTTTCCTTTAAACACTCTCGACATGAAACCACCAACCTTGGTAAATTTCGTGCTCTTCTGAGAAGAGGGAGACTTCCGGTCCGGTGTGGCCGATTTGCTATCTTTATCTCCGACCTTTTCATCGGATGGATCGGCTGGCTTTACCACCTCGCCATCAGTTGAATCGTTCTCCTTTTCCCCTTTCTGAACGTTCGATATTGATTTCTTGTCAGACACTCTGCTCCAAGCTTGACGAGAAGTCCTCGCACTCTCCAGCTCCTCTTGGATGGCCTCCATTGCTGGTTGCTTAGCAACGACTCCAACCTTTCGATTGCCTCTACCTCCTTGCGTTGGCTGTTTCCTAGCCGGTGGAGGAGGCCTTCCTCTCCCTCTACCTCTTCCCCTCCCACGGCCTCTTCCTCTAACTCCACCTCTCCCTCTTCCTCTGGAATCAGTTTGACTTCCTGGTTAGATTTTAGGACCTTTCTTCCTCTACCCTTTTCGATTCAGTCTCCCGTTTCTGCCTTTCCAACTCCGCCTTCTCCGCGGCTTCTCTTTCCTTTCTTTCTTTCTCCTTTTGCTTTTCTTCTTCCTCTCGCTTCCTGGCCTCCTCCTCCTCCCTTTTCTTTGCCTCCTCCTCCCTCCGTCTCGCTGCTTCTTCCTTCTGTCGTTTCTTCTCTAATTTCTTTTGCTTCTTGAGTTCGTTCATCATGTCTATTCTTTTCAACGACTCCTCCCTCCTCTTTCGTTCCGCTGCCAGCTCGTCATCCTCCTCGGCCTCCTCCTCTTCCTTCTTTTCTTCCAGACTCTCATCTTTCTTTTTCTTCTTCTTCTTTGTCTTTCCCACGTAGGCAAATGTTTCGTAGTCTGTAGCCATTGTGTTAGAGTTTCCAGCTGATCATGTGGATGTTTGTCCCGTGTAGGTCTGGAACACAAACATGAAAACAATGGTAATCATGGCAATATTGACAATCATATATGAATGTATGAATAATACTGAAATACATTTATAGATTAATATATTTTCAATGCTGTTAAAAAAGCAAAATGGCATGAAACTGACTTTTGATCGATCATTGCCCCACATAATGACAAAGCCAAATCCCGACAGATCGAATCTGCTTTGCCATTGCCAATGGTGACACGACATATTGCTTCCCGTCGGTCTTACTCTTTGGGGTCAGAATAATGTAAAGATAAGAATTTGGGTTAACATGTATTTAGTTTGTAAGCTTAGAGTTTATGTTTGTCTTACTATAATGTGCATATTTTCCATCGGAGCAATTGTCTTAGGAGCAAATGCCACGGATCCTTTCCAATACGGTATACCGCAGAGACCCCAACTCTCCCGCTTTCGGCGGGAGATCTTCCACCGAAAGCCCATTTTCCGAAAATCTCCCGTTCTCCCGCTTGAGATTTAATATCTCCCGCTCGTGCTCTGTTTCTTCCGCTTGAAATGTATTTTCCTCTCCTTAAAATGACCTTTCTCCCGCCCAGACACATTTTAAAAAACCTGAATTAAATTTTCAGCCGACTTCAAGGTAAGTAGAGCGTAAAAGCTGTTCTAAATAGCATCATCCCTCCTATTATAGGCCCTCCTACGTTGCATATACCAAAGAATTGACATGACATATATTATGACTATATATCAATGCAATGTAAAAAGTGAGGAAATTCCTTCATTTCGATTTTTCGGAATACTATGTGAAATAATATGAGAAGCAGTATAATTGCTGATAACCAACCTTAAGCAATCTTATACTCCAGAGATCATCATCAGGGGTCCTTTTCATAAAGGACTTGCAACTGTTGTTACTTTGCCATTATGGCAACTAATGGGGCAACCTTGATTATGATTGGCGGCTGAGCCCTGTTACCATGGCATTTGCCATTATGGCAAAGTTTCATGCTGCAAGTCCTTTATGAAACGGGCCCCCGATGAGACAAGATGGATATGGAAATGTCAATTTTAAGGTGAGGTAGTATTTAATATGTCTTTACTGTTTGATACGAAATAAAGACATCGAAAAAAATATATGGTTTGTAGATGCTTTCATATTTCATATACAATTTCATATACATGCATGAATAATGATATATGAAAAGAAGTTTTATAAAGCCAAAATGTATGATTTGATTCATTGAATCGTTATTTACTCAGAGCCATCATAAAAATTAGTCTGAGATAGCACGGGGGAGCATCTAGGACCCTAGAGCGTCCAGTGTCCTCAAGCGGGCCCTACACACCGGCTGCAACTAAGGGGCTTCTCGCGAATCAAGTAGGAGTCTCCAGTTTGCTTGGGGTCCAGGCGGGAGAATCGCCAGATCAGAGGGTGCTTGGGGTTGGAAAGATCGAAATATGGTTCTTGTTTAGGAGCGACTTCTGTATTAGCATACCTGGTGTCAATGTTAAAATGGTACCCACCTCCCCCTCGCTCCCCGGTTCCGTATGAAAATGACGTTACAATGACTATTATTTCGTAAATGATCATCGGATATGTGTGAAAAGCTTTGCATTTGTTCAGTTATTATGTTTCCGTCAGTACGATTTCTTTTTCTTTTTTCTTTTTCTCTTTTTCTTTCCTTTTTCTATGCATGTACGCATATAGTAAGTCGACTATAATTTCTTCTTTCCCAAGGGGGGTCCACAATTTTACAAGCTTTGCTTTTTAGTGGATCCCCCTCATTTCCATATCCATTTATGCTCTATATTATACTGTTGTTGTTTTTTTACGAAGAATGCCCTTCTGTAAAATTGTATTGTATTGTATTTGATTTGTATTGTTTTATATTACTTTGTATTATTTTTGAATGGAAATGAAATAAAAGAATTGAATTGAATTGAAAATTGAATTGATATTTCTTATGAAGGAATCAATGTACACTATGACAAACTCTAGGACGTGTTGCAAATCATATTAACTTAGCGAAATATTTCAAGTGTAATACTTGTCACGGAGACCTACCTTATAGGCTTGAATTCCAGGGATGATTATAGTTTTGCATGCTTCTCCATACTATGATGAATAGATTACTCTCCGTGGCCTACGTTGAGACAAAGCAGAAAATAAAGTTGTATTTGTATTAAATTACAGTGCACATTCAAAACGAATCTTATCACATTTTGGTGACAAATAATTGTGTAGTCAATTTTGGTTAAATTCCAATTTTGAATTAATTCGTGGGAGTATAGTAGTAGTCATACTGTAGTTAAAGTTCAAGTTCCGGTAGAAGTGGTAGTAGTAGCGGCAGCAGCAGAAGAAGTAGTAGTAGTAGTAGTAGTAGTAGTAATAGTAGTAGTAGTAGTAGTAGTAGAAGTAGTAGTAGTAGTACTACTACTACTAGTAGTAGTTACTACTACTACTACTACTACTAGTAGTAGTAGTAGTAGTAGTAGTAGTAGTAGTAGTATATTGGCTTCAAAATTATAGTCATGATATTATTATAATTTTGGTATTATTATTATAATCATTATTATAACTATTATCATTTTTATTGTAATTATCATCATCGTCAGCAGCAGCAGTAGTAGTAGTAGTAGAAGTAGTAGTAGAAGTAGTAGCAGTAATAGTAGTAGTAGTACTACTACTAGTAGTAGTAGTAGTAGTAGTAGTAGTAGTAGTAGTAGTAGTAGTAGTAGTAGCAGTAGTAGTAGTCGTAGGAGTAGTAGTAGTAGTAGTAGTAGTAGTAGTAGTAGTAGTAGTAGTAGTAGTAGTAGCAGTAGTAGTAGTAGTAGGAGTAGTAGTAGTAGTAGTAGTAGTAGTAGTAGTAGTAGTAGTAGTAGTAGTAGTAGTAGTAGTAGTAGTAGTAGTAGTAGTAGTATATTGGCTTCAAAATTATAGTCATGATATTATTATAATTTTGGTATTATTTTTATAATCATTATTATAACTATTATCATTTTTATTGTAATTATCATCATCAGCAGCAGCAGCAGCAGTAGTAGTAGTAGTAGTAGTAGTAGTAGTAGTAGTAGAAGTAGTAGCAGTAATAGTAGTAGTAGTACTAGTAGTAGTAGTAGTAGTAGTAGTAGTAGTAGTAGTAGTAGTAGTAGTAGTAGTAGTAGTAATAGTAGTAGTAGCAGTAGTAGTAGTAGTAGTAGTAGTAGTAGTAGTAGTATATTGGCTTCAAAATTATAGTCATGATATTATTATAATTTTGGTATTATTATTATAATCATTATTATAACTATTATCATTTTTATTGTTATTATCATCAGCAGCAGCAGCAGTAGTAGTAGTAGTAGTATTTGTTTCATAATTATAGTCATGATAATATCATTATTGTTGGTATCATTATCATTATTATTATTACTATTATTACTGTTACTACTAATACTACTACTACTAGTATTGTTATTATCATTATTATTATCATGATTATCATCATCATCACTAGCAGTAGTAGTAGTAGTAGTAGTAGTAGTAGTAGTAGTAGTAGTAGTAGTAGTAGTAGTAGTAGAAATAGTTTTAGTAGTAGTAGTAGTAGTAGTAGTAGTAGTAGTAGTAGTAGTAGTAGTAGTAGTAGTAGTAGTAGTAGTAGTAGTAGTAGTACTAATACTAGTAGAAGCAGAAGTAGTGGTGATGGTATAATTTCATATTGTTTTCCGGTACGTATTGTGATTTATGATTTAGACATTCTTACATAGTTGTATGGAATGTTGGTTCATTATGGGAACATTCATACATTCATTCTCACTTTCGGTGATACATAAAAAGGTCGAGGTGCACAATAAGTAGGTTAGGCATAGTTTGCCAGACAAAAGACTGATAAATTAAGAGCTAATACAGAATCTAATACATTCAATAAAATATTTGACACCAAAAATAAAAACAAATAACTTACAAGGGACATAAATCACAAATCACATTTTATTTAACTTACCTTCGGTTTCGACACATTAATATGTGCATTATCATCAGTGTTTTCCCCTCAATGTCTTGCATAAGAAGTATTTCGCTCCTTTCTGATAATATAGCGATGTTGTGTAGTATACTTTGTAAATGACACGAGGATGACTAATCAATACACACATAACTATTCGGAGACCGTCACCGTGATCAGAACAACTGCGAGCGTCCAGCTCTTGTTACCAATAAAAATTATCGACCATAAGAGATTGGACATGCATGTCGAGAAACAAAACGGACTCCCTATTGGTATTGAAAGGAGAGTAGATGCGAACTTTATACAACCTGTTTTCTTTATTTCATAAATCACATATTGTTCAAAAAATTAGATTAAAGTTCACAAAATGAACTTTGATTACGATTTGTTCAGTAGTTCAGCATATAGCTGTTTAATTTTTGGAATTTTAAACTTTTAAAACAGCTGGTTTTAGCTCATGTTATCTCCAAAACCATCTTCCATAATCATTACACAGTAAAAAAAATATACAACGCTGTTTACTATATGAACCTTACAGTAATTGTTCAAACAATTTAAATAAGTGTTTAAATTTTAAGCAACAAAGTTTAATTTTCAATATCTAATTTTCTTAATAAATTAAACATGATTGTTTAAACGATTAAACAAAGACTGTAAGGTTCATATACTAAACAACATTGTATAAAATCTTAAACAGTGTTTTTACTGTGTAGGTCATCTTTTCACACTGTGATGATAAGACATTAAGATAATTTAATGACTTCGAGATGGTTTAACCTCATACATTAGCGATGTTGTTTAAAGCAACCCAAGCTTCCATCATCTCACTCTACAACTCTGGGTCCCGTTTCATTAATACTTGTAATAATAACACAATTTCTGTAACAAGTTTACTATCATCCAATGAAATTGACTGATTTCAGTAGCTTTCAACTTGTTATTGCACATTTGCTATTTAAACAAGTTCTGTGAAACGGCCTTTAAAAGCAATTGGCCATCTTATAACAGTGCCAATGATGTCCGATCATAGCGGAGGATGGGTACGAGCGGCCCGAGAGAGAGGGGGAAGTCTGAGAGTGAGAGAGAGAGGGGGGGGGGGGGTCAGTGGTGGTGGAGAGGCCGAAAGGAGGGGGGAGGCTGTCGTTACGGCCATACAATCATACAAAAAAGGTATGACATTAGCGAGTGTAGTCGATCAATATACGCCCATTCTTAAAACGGAACAACAAGGCACAAGGGGATAGTATCGATTAAATTCATCTTCTTTTCTTCGCATCGAAGGGGTGTGGGGAAGGGCTCAAGAATATACAATTAAACAGTAAAGATTGGTTTCATATCGGCAACAGGAAAGGACAGTGAAGGGAAAACTTGGGGGAACATGCCAACCATAATGCTCCAAAGGAAATGCAATGCAATGCAACCCTTGTTTGACGATATGCCATCATCGGAATTATTGAGAATTTCAAGGTCTTCACACTAATTAAGTCCCAATCCTTCATGCGATACGTAGTTCGAATGGACCTGGTGGAATTGGATCACAAGGAAGGTAGGCCAATGAATTTCATTTCATAATTACCATTAAGATATCATAAGGGATCCACAGCGCTGAAACAAATGAATCATCTTTATGATGTCTCCTCTTTTCAATTAATTCGGAACCCTTAACAAACTAAACATTTCGTAATGGCCTGGTGGAATCAGAACCTATACCATTTCTTCTTTTTCTAATATATCTCTTTTTATATGCAGGTACCTGAATGGAATAAACTTCCTCTTCAAATAAGTAATACAGTTTCGCTTGACAGCTTCCAAAAGACCCTGCAAAATTACCTTGAAAATATTCCTTTTTAGAGGGAAAAATATGAATTTCAGCCAAAAAAGTAAAAAAGAGTGTGAAATAGATAAGTGCTTTATATACACACACATCTTTAAATATAATAAAGACATGATAACAACATTATTAGTCCAGGTATTCTTGTCGTAGTCTTTTATATGATGGATGCATAATAAATCTGTGGATACAAAATTATCGCACTAAGTTCGGAATGGGGTAAGTTGAGCCAAACAGCATGGGGCAAGTTGAGCCATGGTAATCCCTATGGTAATGTATCTCAAAAAACAAACAAACCATAAAAATCGATTGAAATGCAGGATGAAAGGAGCAAATTTACATGACTGCTCTTTTCCTTTTACAGGATGTTAGTATTTATAGAGAATTAGCAAGTGAAAAGACTTTAAACAAAAAATTGACATGCTGGTTCTCCCCCCATACATTTTGTACATACTTTTTGTGGCTCAACTTACCCCCATATATGGGGCAAGTTGAGCCATTTGACATCGTTTTTTTTTTCAAAGGTCACGATGACTTTCAGTGTGGGGATAGAAAGTTTTACATAGGTGGAAAATATTTCAGAAGAATTAAATTTCAAGGCAAGGTACTTATTTCGACAAGATTATTAATCATATCAATTCTAACATGCAAAAAGCAAAACCTGTCACAACTAACCCCGCCTTCCCCTACAGTGCTTCAAACAATGCATATAAGCGCTGCATAGGGGAAGGCGGGGTAAGTTGTGATCCCTTTTGCATTTTGCATGTTAGAATTGATATGACTAGTAATATTGTAGAAAAGTACCTTTGAGAAATGCTTTTCACCTATATACAACTTTCTACCCCCCACACTGAAAGTCACCGTGACCTTTGAAAAAACTGATGTCAAATGGCTCAACTTGCCCGATATATGGGGTAAGTTCTGCCACCATCTGGGGTAGGTTGAGCCACAAAACTATTATGTACAAAATGTACGCGGGAAGAACCAGGATGTCAATTCTTCATTTAAAGTCTTTTCACTTGCAAATTCTCAATAAACACCAACATCTTCTAAAAGCAAAAAACTGTCATGTGAATTTGCTCCTTTCTGCCTGCATATCAATGGCTTTTTACGGTTTTTATTGTTTTATTATACATCACCATAAGAATTAACATGGCTCAACTTGCCCCTTGTTGATATTGCTTAAATTACCCCAGTCCGAACTTATTTCGATATTTTCACATCCACACATTTCTTATGCATTCATCATGTAAAAAGCTATAACAAGAATGAGAATCCATGCCTGGACTAACAATATTTTTCGCATTTCTATAATATATTTAAAGACGTGTGTTGGTCAAAAGCACTTATCTATTTCACACCCATTTTTACTTTTTTGGCTGAAATTGGTATTTTTCCCTCTAAAAAGTCCTTTTTTTTCAAAGTTGGAAATAAAGTGGTTGGGTTAAGGGTTATGCAATGGGTCATCAGTACATGACACCACCTATAATATGTCTGACTCATTCATTATTAGCCTAGGGGTGGTGGGTCAACTTGCCCCTATGCTCAACTTACCCCGCCTTCCCCTACTATTATGGAAACACGGCTAGTCATATCGGGTGCTCTCGCATTCAAGGAATTTCTTCTTACTGGGTATACGTTACCACACCTGGGTGGAGAGTGGCAAATGTAGATAAACGCCTTGCCAAAGGACGCGAGTGCTGAGGTGGTGTTTATGCCCCGGATTTTGTGGTTCACAGTCCTAGGGCCATTTCATAAAGCTGTTCGTAAGTTAAGAGCGACTTTAAGAACGACTGGTGATCCTTTCTTACGCCCTAAACCATCACCTATGGTGTATACCATACACCAAAAGAAAGGATCACCAGTCGTTCTTAAAGTCGCTCTTATCTTACGAACAGCTTTATGAAACACCCACCGGAGACTTATCCACTTAGCCGCAGCATCTCTATTAAAGCAATCGGAATGCGGACATGGTATATTTGACAAAATGTATATATTTTTCCTTTCGTTTCCAGATTATGGAGCATACTCATCATGGCTCAAGTAATTTTGAAACCCTCTTTCAAAATGCTGTCCCCGAAGACTGCAAACAAGACTAGAAGAAAGAAACCCGAGGTAATGACCTTGAAGAAAAAAAATGCAGTAAGGCAATCATATTCATTCAAATCAGATACTTTCATTTCAGATTCTTTATTCAAAACAATCAAGCCAAATTCTATCTATTAAGATATAAATAATCACACCTACAATAGTCAGGGCTAATCAACCTAGATGTTCATAGATATGTTTTTCATTCTACTCATATATTCTTCAACAATAAATAAGTCTTTATTTTCAATTGTATTGACTGGCGTCAAATGAAAATTTATCCCCATCAGCTTAAGTTGGAATTCGTTTTCCGCATTTTAAAATTATTGTCGAATTTTGATTAGGGATATAAGAATGTCACTTCCACGGACTTTAAGAAAAATTAAATCCTTTGAACGAGTAAGCTTGTGTGAAAATCGGAAAAAATAAGATCAGTTAAAATTTAAAAACATGAATAAATGATGATAAGATCGAAGAATGAGATTGCTGATAATGTGGAGATCACCCATTGGCAATGCGACCAAGATTTGTGATGTCGCTGAAGTACTCTCCCCTTCGAACTTCTCTACCCCGAATATCTATTTTGCTTATTCTAATGATAATGCAAGCTCTTTTTCCACGATATGTTTTTTCATGAAGCCTCTGTTAGATGTCATCCATGAAAAAAATCCTGATCGAGATAGACTTGATAAAAGCAACAATGTAAGTAAAATAAGTTATAAAGTAATTTGGGATTTATTTTCATTGGTTTTTCTGTTTTCACACAAGCCAACTTGTTTCATGGTTTTCATTCATCTGAAGCATCTGTACAAATGAATTAAAACTTACATCAGCATTTTCTTTCTTTTTTTTGATTAATTCCTATAGAACTCCGAATATTCTTGGTGGTACAGTCTTCTTGCATTGGATCGGGAAAACCAGTTCCTAGAAAATGATAACGGAAGGTGAAATTTCCATGCACTTTCCCTAAGAGGAGCTTCGATAAAACGGAAAGCCCAGAAGCATTTGGTGAAACTTTCTTTTTACCTATTGTATTGCTCCAGACGCACCGCCACCATGCCTCGCCCCATGAGAAGGAAACGTCCTGTGGAACCCCAAAATACACAGACGTTCATAAGACGATCGAACTCTCCTCCGAGTCCGCCAGCGGTCTTTGCGCGGCAAATAGAGGGTCCGGTCGAGGTCAAATCGCTTAGCTATAGTGTCCAGAAGAAAAAGAAAACGAAGAAGAAGAAAAAAGAAGGCGTTGATGATTCTCATGTAGAAAATGAGATTGGGGAGGAAGAGGAGGAAGACGAAGAATGGTTAGCAGAGAAGAAAAGAAGGGAAGAATCATTAAAGCAATATGAGCTTCTGACGCAGCAAAAGAAGCAAAGGAAATTAGAAAAGAAGAGAAAGAAGGAGGAGGCGGTTAGACAGAGGGAAGAAGCTCTGAAACAAAAGGAAGAGAAGGAAAAAGCGGAAAGGGAATGGCAGGAAAGGAAGGTCCGTCTGGAAAGGGACCGTATAGAACGAGGTCAGGTCAGTGATGAAGATGGTGAAGGAACAACACGCCAACCTCGTGGTAGAGGCCGGGGCATTGGGAGAGGACGTGGAAGAGGTCGTGGTCGAGGGAGGGGAAGGGGGAGAGGAAGGGGACTGCCACCTCAAAGAACGAGAAAACAAGCTCCTCCTGCACCTGGTCGAGGAGGTCGCCGACCAGGGGCCATTGGTAAACAACCTACAATGGAAGCCATCATTGAAGAACAAGAAGGGGACAGAGTTTCACGCCAGGCATGGGCAGAGGCTTCCGAGGATCCTCAGTCCCTAGAAACTGCTAAGGCCTCAACATTGAAAAGGCCCCTGTCTCAGATTGATGACAATGTAGAATTGCAAGAAAAGGATGAAGAACAACAAAAAGCCGAAACAGATGCAGACGTGATTCAGGAACCACCATCAAAGAGTAAGAAGTTTGCCAAAGTTGCCGGCTTTGTAGCAAGAATGCTTAAAGCTAAAAAGAAAAATATTCCGAAAGAGGCTGCTCTGGACAAAGATGACGAAGATGGTAAAGAAGATAAGGGTCCAAGTCAGGCCTGGGCTGAATCTCAATCTTCAGATATTCCTGAATCCTTGGTCAGAAAAAGACGCTTTTCTAAAATAGATGATGAAGGGGAACTTCAAGATATTGAAGGGGGGAAAGATGACGAAAGAGAAGAAATTGCAAAAGACGAAAACGACATTCAGCCAACTCATCCCAAAAATCTAAAGTTTTCCACGGTGGCAAGCGTTGTTTCCAAATTAAAAAAGGCCCGAAAGGCAGCATCATCTGGACCCGAAGAAACTGGAGACGCCAAAGAAGCGGCCAAAGACCAAGAAAAGGTAACTTCTGAAGATACAGTGTCAGAGAAGGAAGGCGATGTCAAAGAATCAGAACGTGCCAAATCAAAACTCAGACGCCAAACTACATTACACGACGGAATATCTGAGGATCATCGACTCACCCCTGTTGAAGAACCAGAAAAGAAGGGAATAGAATCACCAACTGATGGAACAAAGTCTGTAGGAAGTGGTAAGAAGTCGCCTGATGAGGAAAGAAGCGCCAAGTCTGTTGAAAGTGAAAAGGACATATCAGAAAGTCGTACATCTGATGAAAGGAGGGATGGACCGAAAGACAAGGTAGCCCCAGTGGACAGTGTCGGTGAGGGAATAACAGAGACCTCACTTAGAGAAGCAAAGTCGACTTCGGACAAGAGCCTTGGAGATCCAGAAAATGGAGAAGCAGAACAAGACCTTATTGTGTCATCCGCTAAAGAAAAGGAAAGTATGACTGCACATGTGAAGATAATGGTTGATACACGTTCAACTCAATGGACACCCAATGATTTCATTACACCCCCGATTCCTCAGGAGTTAGAGGACAAAGAAGAAGTCGGCACAACACCAAGACCGGACGCAGATCGTGAACTAGCACTTTCACCAAAGTCAAGCGATGAGAAAGGAGACGGTGAGCAGGGAGACGATAAAGGGAGTGAGAAAGGAATCGGAACTCCATCTAAACCAGGGTCTGGTCACGACGATGCTAGATCGAAAGCAGAAAGCGAGCACAAAGTAACAGATGACGAAACTGAAAAACAAAGCGACTCGACGCCAAAACCGAGTTCGGGTATGGATCTTAGTTCTTCGGAGCCTTCTATAAAGCCCGAAAATGAAGGAGAAGATGATATTCAAAAGGAAGAAACAAATGCATATGACAGTGATATTGACGATACCTTTGATAAAATTACATTTGACTTAACTCGGCCTCTCAACCCAATACCACATATGAAGAAGGTAACTGTACCAAAATTAGATCCTAGACCTGACAATCCAATTCCTACTGAAATACACCCCAAATTGATTAATATCGAGATTGATGATGAGTACTATTTAGCCGGTAGGTTACCAAAGCGGTCTTGGAAGTTTGAAGATGATACAGACTACACGGAAATGCAGTTGTTTGCTAGAAGAGATCGGATTGCGGAAGAACGAAAACTTGAGAAGTTTAGGAAAACAGAAATGGGATCTCTTCTTGATCTGGTATTGGAAGGCTCGAAAGTTCTTCCTCTCGAAGTGTTTGAGACTGAGAGGCACCACAGAGGTTTCGAAAAGATACTGACTTCGTTGATAAAAGAAGAAAGAAAACTTCGAACTCCCCCTAAGAAGGAGACTCAGCCTGAAACTGTCCCTACCACACCCGAGAACGTAGATTATACAATAGGTAGAGAGCCTCAGGAAACAGATAACACAGATGAAGATTTCAATATACCTTCTGAAGACCAGATACCTACGAAAGATGAACCTAGACCAGAGACGCCTTCAGAAATAACAATTACTCCAGTTTCGGAAAAAGATGGAAAGTTTCCATCGGAAACAAAATCTCCAGAACCATTCAATGAAGTTGATAGAACGATAATGGAAAGAAATGCACAATCTTCTACAGATATTAAAGTGTCTAATCCGTCAGAAATAGATAATAAAAGGGCACCAGAAGCCGAAATTTCAGAACGTTTAGAGGTGGGAAAGGAGGATAATGAAACCAAAAAAGACGTACCATCCCCGTCGGAAAGTGGAGAAGGAAGGGATTTAGTGAAAGAAGGATCAACATCGCCACAAAGAGAAGCAGATCGTGAGGAAACCAAGACGCAGAAAGGAAAATTATCTCCATCGGGCAAAGACGAGCTGTTAAAGACAGATGTCGTCAAGTCAGCAGATATGAAATCTGTTCCAACCAGCAAGTCAGATAAAGAGGAAACGCCCCTCCGGGTAACAGTATTACCCTCAAATATTCAAATAAAACATGCCTTGTCGCTGCTCGAGTCTGCACAGATTGACATAATTGGTGTATCGAAGAAAGAATCTGAATCGAAATCGTCGGATAGAGCGGAGGCAAACACTTTAGTGGGAGAAGCTGGAACAACTCTTGGTGAGGGGGAGTTAATCACTCCAAGGATTGACAAGCGATCAACATCTTCTGGTAGCTTAGAGCTTGGATCTGGAGGGCAAACGACGACATTAGAAAAGGTTGAAATAATTGAGGGCCAAAAGGAACATGAAGAAGGCAGTGTTATTGAAACCACAAAAGGCGACAGAGAAGAAGGGACAGATGTAAAAGATTATAAAAGCAAAGGCCAGTCTCCCAGGCTATCGAGTAAGTTAAGTGACCGCGAAGACAACAAGGAGCAAGACAAAGGAAACGAGGAGACTCCAAGACAAAAAAGTGAAGGTGTTCTTAGACCGCAAACAATTGATGAAAAAGATAAAGAAAAGGCTTCCAAAAGCACCGAGTCAAATGAGGAAGAAAAAGAAAGCACTAAGCAGAGTTCAAGACCACCCACTAAATTAAGTGATGGAAAGTCGGCACCGACATCAAGGGCCCAAAGCAAGTCAAGTCATGTCATTGATGAGAAGATAATACAAGAAACGGATGTCGAGGAACTTCACCATACGAAACACACATCAAGACCAACTACAAAATTAAGTGGTGGAAAGCAGGAACAGATCTCCCGAGCCCAAAGCAAGTCAAGCCATGACAGTGTTGAGAGAGATGGAAAGACGGAACAGGTCTCTAGAGCCCAAAGCAAGTTGAGTCATGTCAGTGGTGTCGAGGAAAGAGACAGCACCAAGCATAGTTCAAGACCAACCACTAAATCAAGTGGTGAAAATCAGGAACAGATCTCTAGAGCCCAAAGCAAGTTGAGTCATGTCAGTGGTGTCGAGGAAAGAGAGAGCACCAAGCATAGTTCAAGACCAACCTCTAAATTAAGTGGTGAAAATCAGGAACAGATTTCTAGAGCCCAAAGCAAGTTAAGTCATGACAGTGTTGAGAGAGATGGAAAGACGGAAGAGATCTCTAGAGCCCAAAGCAAGCTAAGTCATGTCAGTGATGAGAACATAGTACAAGAAACGGATGTCGAGGAACGTCAACATACGAAACGCACATCAAGACCAACTACAAAATTAAGTGGAGGAAAGCAGGAACAGATCTCCCGAGCCCAAAGCAAGTCAAGCCATGACAGTGTTGAGAGAGATGGAAAGACGGAACAGGTCTCTAGAGCCCAAAGCAAGTTGAGTCATGTCAGTAGTGTCGAGGAAAGAGACAGCACCAAGCATAGTTCAAGACCAACCGCTAAATTAAGTGATGGAAAGAGTGAACATATCTCTAGAGCCCAAAGCAAGTTGAGTCATGTCAGTGGTGTCGAGGAAAGAGACAGCACCAAGCATAGTTCAAGACCAACCGCTAAATTAAGTGATGGAAAGAGTGAACATATCTCTAGTGCCCAAAGCAAGTTAAGTCATGTCAATGATGAGAAGAGAGTACAAGAAACGGATGTCGAGGAACTTCACCATACGAAACAAACATCAAGACCAACTACAAAATTAAGTGGTAAAAATCAGGAACAGATCTCCCCAGCCCAAAGCAAGTCGAGCCATGACACTGTTGAGCGAGATGGAAAGACGGAACATATCTCTAGAGCCCAAAGTCAGTCAAGCCATGCCAGTGGTGTTGAGGAAAGAAACAGCACCACGCATAGCTCAAGACCACCTAATAAATCAAGTGGTGGAAAGTCGGAACAGATCTCTAGAACCCAAAGCAAGTTAAGCCATGTTAGTGGTGTCGAAGAAAGTGACAGCACCAAGCAGATTTCAAAACCACCTACTAAACTAAGCAATGGAAACTCCGAAGATATCTCCAGAGCACAAAGTAAGTCAAGCCATGTCAGTGTACAGAAAACAGTAAAAGAGACGGATGTCAAAGAAGGGGATCATACGAAACTTACATCAAGACCACCTACTAAATTAAGTGATAGAAAAGAAGAACAAGAAAAGCTTGATGCGAATGACGATGACATCGATCTGGAAACCTCAAAAACACCGACTGAAGTATCTGATGAAACTGAAGCCTCTACCATCAACATGAATGAAGATTTTTACTACCCCTGGTTGTATCCAACAAAAATGGAAGTTAGAGAGAACACCTCTTCACCTAAGAGTGTAGATAGCAGGACCAGTGGTAAATCACCCGGGTCAAAAATAGAGGACACAACCGAGAAAATCGGAGATGAGTCACGTGATACGAAAGACCCAATTGAAGACGCTCCATCTTCATCGCCTCATATCGGAGATAAGGAAGATAAAGAAAAAGAACCATTAGCTATCCACGAAGAGGATATTAAAGATGAATCTCCGGCAGAAAATGCCCTCCAATCCGGAATACCAGATAAAATTAGAGAAGTAACATCTTCTAAAATAATCACTAAAACCATTATAGATGGGGAAGAACCCGCACTCGAAGAGAGTCGAATGTCTGGGAAATTGAGTTCGAAAACACCAACTAAAAGGCCACATTCAGAAAGAAGTACACAATCCGGGGACATCGATGAGAAGAGCCAGCCAAGAAGTTCTTTGGCTGTAAAAAGTGTAGTTTCACAACGAAGCATTAGTTCTATAGAAAAAGAAGCTAAAAGAAGTCCAGAAATCAAGGCAGTCACATCGCTAACGGAACCTCTTTTGGCTGAGCATAAAACGGAAGAATCTGATATCAATGTGGCAAGTAAGCAAACACTTCCCCATACCAAAGACGAAGCTGAGAAAGAAACCGAAGTGTCAGCGGATGTCAGTGCAGAAAGCGTACAAGAAAACAAAAAGGAAGAACTACCGAAAGAAACAACATCAAAGGAGCATAGGGAGAAGCACCTGAAAGATGAATCTTTAAATCTCGATAGACATGATAGAGTAGATACAGGGAAATCTAAAACCGATCGTCCAGAATCTAAAACAGCAGGTATTGCTATTGGTGTTTTGGTAGCCGATTTACGTCCTGGAAGTCAGCAAGGGAAAATCACCGATGATACCGCTGTAAAATTGGAAAACAAGCTTCGAGACGGAATTGACAAAATCGAACATGCAGTTGCATCCAAAGAGCCGGAAGGTGATGAAGCGAAACAGTCGCTCCCTCCTGGAAGAGGACGCGGGAGAGGTCGAGGTCGCGGAAGAGGGCGTGGCCGAGGAAGGGGGCGTGGTAGGTTAAATGATGGGGCAGAAACGCAGCCGCAAGAAAGAGAACAGGTTGATCAACGTGGTAGGGGACGTGGACGAAGAGCACGAGGGCGTCCCAGAGGGCGTGGTCGCGGTAGGGGTAGGGGTCAAATCATAGACAATGTTTTACAACATCGTCTTGGAGTTGATATCCCACCGTCAGAGGTTAAGTTGGATGAACAACTCAATACAACTGATATACCAGTTGTGGAAACGATTGGGGAAAAGGAGCCTGGAATACAAAAACAGGGAACTTCCAGGGAAAGTTATAAAGCAGATGATTTAGATGTGAAAGGGAGTAAAGAGTCGGCGAAATCTGCAAATA
The DNA here is from genome assembly GCF_018143015.1 of Lytechinus variegatus. Taxonomy (NCBI): domain Eukaryota; kingdom Metazoa; phylum Echinodermata; class Echinoidea; order Temnopleuroida; family Toxopneustidae; genus Lytechinus; species Lytechinus variegatus. Next base: position 31,524,830 of record NC_054748.1, on the reverse strand, counting down.
TTGACATTCGAGACGATAGAGAAAAGTCAAAGGTCAGTTTCGATGGAGACAGGAATGAAAAACAAGATAAAGTTAGATCAGCTGGTGCACCTGACGGGAAAGAGGAGAATGATGAGGTCAACGTTCGAAGACCAGAAAAAGACGAAACCCCAAAAGAAGATGTGGGAGGAAGTGATAAAGACAATAGAGAAAGCACAGAGACGAACGATATAATTGAAACAGGAGATAAATACGAAACCACCTCCAAACGTTCACAGAAACAAAGCCCTTCACCCAAGAGAAAAGAGAAATCGGCCTCCAAGAAATCAATACATTCGATGGATGCACGATCTAAGAAAGATGGTACCTCGACATCGGGCAGTGTTAAATCAGAAGCAATGGTCATTTCAGTGAAAGAGAAAGGGTCCAATAAATCCATTGACGTTTTACGTGAGGACAGTGTTGTCAAAGATCCAAAATCCCATGCTACAAAGCGTTCAGAGAATGCAGAGGTTTCTTCTGTGAAAATAGCCTCATCGCTGGAAGAGGTAGATACTTTGCAAAAGAGGAGGAAAAGTGAGTCTGATATTGTAAGGACATTGCATCCCTCAGTACAAAAAACCCATTCTGTAAAGTCAGAGGGACATGAGGCTACTCAGGCCAGAAAATCGTCCAAAGACATAATCAAAGCAAGCAAGAAAGAAAATGCCATATATTCTGCTATTAATCAGAAAGCGGATGTACAAGAAATTCTGGGGAAACATCAATTTGTTGACAGACCGGGCTCAACAATAAAAGAGGATCGTGCAACTACAAAACTCGATTCTGACAAAGAAAGCGTAGATACTTTGCCGAAAAGGACCCAAAGTCTGCCTGATTACTCGAAAACATTGCATTCTTCAGCTCATGAAGCTCGTTCAGCGAAATCAGAGGGACATGCAGTTAAACATGTCACAGAACCACCAACCGATGTAATGAAAGAAATAAAGGAACGACCAACCATGGATTTAGAAAGTACAAAACAGTCTAGTGCTGATGTAAGAACTGGAGAAACATCAGAATCAACGATGAAAGACGAGCGTGCCACTGAAAAGCTTGATTTCGGGAAAGAAAGAGTAGATACTTTGCCCCAAAGAACACAAAGCCTCCCTGATTATTCTAGATCATTACCATCTTCAGCCCATAAACCTCGTTCAGTGAAATCTGAGGGGCATGCGGTTACTCTGGTCTTAGAACCACCCATCGACGTAAGGAAAGACATAAAGAAGCGACTTACCATAGTTGCAACAGATTTAGAAAGTACAAAACGGTATAAATCTGATGTAAACATTGCAGAAACATTAGAGTCAACCATAAAAGACGAACATGTAACGACAAAGCTTGATTCCGGGAAAGAAAGTGAAGATACTTGGCCGAAAAGGACCAAAAGCCTGCCTGATTATTCGAGAACCTTACAAGATTCAGCTCATAAACCTCGTTCGGTAAAATCAGAAGGGCATGAGGTTGCTCATGTCATACGGAAGTCCAAAGAATTAAAAGACGGTAAAGATGGTTCTACGGAAAAGATCGTTCAAACTCCTTTGCATTCTGATGCACGTATGCACCCAGTGCCTATTTCAAAGAAAGACGATGCATCATCAATAAAGAGCTCAGCAATACAAGTCTCAGAAAAGAAAGTTATTCGGGACTTTCCTGTCGAGAATGCTCCAACGAGAAGAAAACGTAGAAAAGAGGGACGCAAGAAAAAGAAAACTGTTGTAAGTGATAAATCGGGTACTCAAGAAAGTTCCTTACCGCCAAGCCATCCCGATAAGGATACCGAAGACACATCCCTAGTCGACTTAAATTCATCTAAAATAAAGCAATCGAGGCAAAGCGATAGTAGTGGACAAACTCCAAAAGATATTGGAAGGATAAAGAAAAATCTATCAAAAATCTTGGAAAGATCGAAACAGTTGCAGAAACTTCATATTGACAATCGCAAAGCAAAACAAGACGAAGACACCAAGGATGTATCTTACCAAAAGACAGAGGGACAGAAGACAAAGGGGAAAGCATCTAGAATTGCCATTCCTAGAAGACAGAAGGAAATTGCTTTTGGAAGCTTGACAACAAACCTTCGTGCGAAAACAGAAAGGAAAATTGAAGGAAATGAAAAGGTCATACCAATAGAGACTACGTCAGAAAGAACGGTCAGCTCTGATTCGGTTCCAGAAAATTTAGGGATTTCATTGAATCTTGCCAGAATCAAAGAAAGATCAAAGCAACTTCAAAACTTGGATAAAACTAATACGGTTACTACAGATATTGACATCGACGATCAATCTTCCGAGACTTCTGTATACCAAAAAGAAAATTTATTTGAAAGCCCAATCGAGTCGGCCGAGTCAACGAAATCAAAGATCCTTAAACCTTGGACTTGGTTCAGTCCCGGAGTCACTCCGACTGCATTTGAAAAAGTGAACAGTTATCTTACGGATGGCTTCGGTGCTAGAGGACACTCACCGGAAGATGACTTGCTTGGGCCAATAAGTGAGTCTGACTCTTCTATTAAAGACACAGAAATGAAAACTGATGATGTATCAGATGATGGTATCGCCCATGAAACAGACGATGTATCCGAGTTGCCGCCTAAACCTCGAAAGTTTCTAAAGAATTTATCAAAAATAATCGAAAGATCGAAACAACTCCGAAAGTGGAAGAAGGAAGGTGCCAACCCCGCCCCAACGTCCGAGAAAACAGGGAAGCTGCTTGGAAGTATTCATGTTGGTTCTGTCCCTTTGCTAAAAGGGGAAAGTAATGCGGACCAAGACAAACAAAGTACAAAGGGACATGAAGGAAAGGCGTCAACAATAACCAAAAGTGCATTTCCAGGAACGATTACTGATAGTCAATCTTATTTTGCATCAACTGTTGATATCTCGATCAAAATCCCAAGCGATGGAGAAAGTGAGGACGAGGATTCTAAAGCAGGATTTGGAGACCATTCTTCGTTTTCGGAATATTCGTATACAGGCACTTTACTAGAGAAATCAACCATAAGGTCCCAGAAATCATCTATCCTTCAAGCTACTAATAGTAAATCTGGAACATCCAGACCCAAGTCTACAGAATCTGAAAAGAGTAGAAGAACGGAATCCACTGGTCATGATTCCAGAATCACTCATAAAACATCGTCCCCCCTTTCGGAGGTACAGGCTTTCTCAGAATCAAAAAGTGAGATAGATAAGAACCAAAGTTTAAATGATATGAATATCATTAACAAGGTATTCACTAAAAAACAAATACTCCAATCAACTAACAGGCCCATGCGCAATAAAGAAGAATTAGAAAGAACGACCGGATCAGGGAAAGTTTCGAAGGAACAAGACGGAGCTGATAGCCAAACCTCTGAATTTTCTCATGGGAAACATTCGAAAAAAAATCGTAGTAATTCATCGGTAAGTCCTCATACTCAAGCATCAGCGGAGGGTGAAGACAATAGTGGCAGTAGCATGGACCCATCACCACAAGTTTTCAAGAGGAAAATACAGCCAAGTACTAGTGGAACTAAAGGGGTCATGCAATCGTCCAGGGAGGTATCGTCTCATCAATCTGTTCGGCAGCAGGGCGAAAACAGTGATGATCTCCAATCAAACCTCAGTGTTGACTCTTCACGGAAGACAGGAGATACCGGAAGGATTTATAAAGACTTGGAAAATATGTGGAACAAATATGGTAATATTCAAAATGAAAAGAAACTACGAAGACGGAGTTCGAGAGATTCAGAGTCAGACGTTGAAACTCCACATGATAAAAAATATTTTGCAAGAAAAGAAACTAACACTTCTAAACTTTCAGAGCAATCAGCAAAGGATGAAAAGTTAAAACGACATGCAGAAAAGGAAGATGAAATCAAAGCTTCTATTTGTTCTTCAGTAGATGGAAATTCTTCATTAATTGCAGAATCATTAAGAAAGTCTGAAGAGCAAATGCATATTGGAGCAAGAAGTATTAAGAGTAACAAAGGTTCTTCTGCACAGTCCCAATCACGGAAAGATATTTCTCGGCCGGGGACACAAACAAAGGGAATATTAAATAGTCATACAACGAATTCTGGACTGCGATCTGCTGACACACAACTATCGGATGTTGATGACCGTACATCTGTAAAAATTGATAAAACACCAATAACAGCTGGATCGAAGCGCTCACTTGGCTCTACGAACAACGCTGGGAAAATGTCAAGCAGATCTTCGAAAGTGGACATTATTCAGAATACGGACCTTTCCTTAGTCCTCCAAACTGACACAGAAACATTGCAAGAGTCAAAATCTGCAACTTCAAAAAGGGTCATTGGTGGTGATATCAAATCTCCTGTGGTACTAGAACATGGAATTTCTAGTCAACATACAGTCGGATATGGACAGAAATCTTTATCACCTATCAGTGGTAGAAGGAAGTCATCAAGAGATTCAGCTGTATCTGTTACAGAAGAAAGGCCGATTCTTACAGAAAATAGTGCACAGAGTGTACCATCCAAATCATCAAGCCCAGTTGGGAGATCCGGTATTCCAGCTCTTAATGACAACGGAGATGTAAGAGAAAGCATAAAAATTAGATCCAAGACTGACCTTGATGATTCTATTCAAATGTCAGTGAAGTCAGTTATTCATTCAAAGAGTCGGCTAAGTCAAGTGCAAGGATCTCAGACGGGGTCAGGTGAGAAGTCTAGACAAAACTCTTCCACAAGTGTTGACCGTTCTAAAAGCAAGGATACATGGCGAAAAGATTTTTCACAAGAAATTAAAACCGAATTGTCTCCAGATCAAAATCATTCTCCTGCAAGCTATAGAAGTGGTTCATCTGCTGATATCATATCCAGCCACTCATCTAGCTCTAAAAGATCAAGACAAGCCCCAAGCTCACTTGCTAAGAAGTCTTCTTCGAAGTCACAAATCCCGGATAATACTTCTCTGCAAGAGACACAAGCCAAACAATTATTGGGTGACGATACAGCCAGCTACAAACAGCAAAGTAAAAAGCTATCAAATGCTGTTGACAAAAGTTCATCTGACAGCATCAATGTTACACCAATAGCAGCTGCATCGACATCATCTAGGTCAAGTAAAAGATCCGGTATTATAGCTCTTCCAGACAACACAGAATTAAGGGAAAGCATAAAAAGCATACCCTTGACGCAACGTGAAGATCGGAGTCAAACGTCAACGAAGCTAAGTCAAGTCCAAGGATCTTCAAACGGGTCAGTTGGGAAATCTAGACAGAACTCTTCCACTCATGTTGATCGCTCTAAAAACAGGGATACACGGCAAACAGTTTTCTCAAATGATATTGAAACCGGAGCAATTTGTAGTGATCAAAATCATTCTCCTACAAGCAAAGGTAGTGTTACCTCATTTGCTGATAATATACCAATCCAGTCATCAAACTCTCAAAGATCAGGAAAAACTCCAAGCTCACTGGCCAAAAAGCAGTTAGACGCTCATATCCTGCCTGCAGATTCGGCTGGCGTAAGCGACGTAGAAGGTGCGGATATTCATGCAGAAGATTTTACTAAGGTTGTCCAACCTGGTATGACTATTCCTCGAATTGGTGATATCACATTTCCGGATAGCAGAAAAAGCTCACCAGCATACAACCATAATCGGAAGAGTGCTTCGAACATATCTGGGAAGAACGATGAAAACGTACACGATCGTCCTGCAACAAACCAAGAAAATAGCCCTGTACCGCTGCCTGCTGTAAGGTCCGCAACAGTCATTGGACCCACTGTTGATTATGAACCTATCGGAAAAGCCCTTACAACTCACGTAAGACACCAAAGCCTTCCTGATTTTTCACGTGATAACAATGTACCAATGTCACATGGGAAGGAACCTTCGTCCGAGAAACGAAGTGTTAAAGTACCTGGTCCTTCAAAACAGTCTAGTGTTTCGGGAAATAATGAGGGCAGGATTTTTGAAAATCGCAATCTGGACGATTATACTATTAGACACACACACAATTCTTCTCTTTCACCAAATGCGAGAAATAAAACTGGGAACAGCGATAGTATAGCCGAATCTAAGCAAACCAAAGGCCCTGCATTCTCACAAGCATTGTCGTCGCCATCAGAAAACCATCTTGATCTCCTTGGAGAATATGAACCAAATCCAGTGCATTCTTGGATTCTACAAATAGGAGAAAATGACCCAAAGACTTCCAAAGACACAACGCGACCTTCCACGAGTCATTCTCCATCCCCTGTCTCGGCTATTTCCATAGGAAGTCATTCGCCCATAAAAATGAACCAGCTTGATGATAATCAGTCAAGAGAAAGTTATGAGATGCGGAAACCCCCTGGAATGGCATATCCTGATTACAGAGATAGCAAATCAAATGACCAAAGCTCGCCAGATATCTCCAGCGCTCATCGGAATATTGTCAATCGCAACCCTTCCCCTTCTTTTGCTAGATCCACACCAAGTCAGGATGCATTCATACCAGCAAGATCAAAGTCACCTGCATACAGTCATCATATTCCTCAAGATGCAGATACTCTCGGTCAAGCTTCACCAGATCTCTCTGATGTTTATAAAAACATCCTTAATCGCAGCCCTTCTCCTTCGTTTAGAAGTGCACCTCCCTCTGAAGGCGTTTTCAGTCCTGGTGGTCCGATTTCAGCTTCTGCCAAAGAAAATCATCCAGTTATCGAAAATGATTTTCCTTCTCGGGACTCGTCACCTACTATCTACAGCTTGTCTTCTCTCGACATCAAATCGCCACGCCCACCAACAGGACCGAAACATCCTTTGTCGAGAAAGTCAGCCAGAGTTGTCAGATCTATTGACGGTGATGACCGCGTATCTCCCTCGTTAGGCTCTACGGGTGATAAAAGACCACAGGAAATACGAAAGGATAGTGTAAGTGCCAAGTCATCACCCCAAGTTTCGAAACCTTCGTCTACAAATTCGCAAGAAACTGTTAATGCAGTTATGACACCAAAAGAACCACCTAGCAATATCAGTAGCATTCAATCGGGAAGTTCTAAAAAGTTTTTCTCGTCGTCGGGCAAGATTGATAAATCTCGAGTTTCACTGGAAAGGACTGAAGCACCATTAAATAATTCAAAAATTTCGCTCAAATCTAAGGGCACTGGAAGTTCATCAAAACTAAGCAGTGTGCCTTTCGGAGGAAAGAAGCAGCCATCTAGTGAGTCATTGCAAAAACATTTCATAAGTAAAAGTCCTAGCCAATCGGAACGCACCACAGGTGGAAGCCTACTTAACGAATCTGAAAGTAATAGAGATACTCCTAAACAAAATGGACAAATATACCAGGAATTAGAGGATATGTGGAAAACCTATGAGCAACTGAAAGACAGTAAGCTGCATTTTCAAGACGAGGATGTCATTCATCATCTAGAGGATTTCGAGAATAGAGTGGATGGATCCGTGACATCAGTAGATCCACAGTTTAAACCGCTATCCAAAGGGAGTCATGATCGAGGAGCTTCTAAGCTAGATATATCATCCAATAGAGGTAAAGTTAAGACACGACTTTCAAACACATCTGAAGTAAAATCTCCCATTTCTGCTGAAACTCCAGTACAAACATCTGATCTGGAAGAACAGCAACAACAAAATGTTCCATCACTGGAGAAGACACTGTCTGAGCTGATTATGATATCAGATAAAAATAATCTTATCTCTACGGATTCCTCTGTAAATTCTGGCCAAAATTTCAAAACTCCTGGATCTATAATAAAGACACCAACTCTTCAGCAAAAATCAGACCTGCCTGCTGAGAAAGCACCTAATTCTACAGATCAAACCAGAAACAGACATGAAGTAACTTCCAAATCATCTTCCGTAAAAGATCAAAGAGACGCAGTATCGCTAAAGGAAGATACAAGCAGTGGTCGCGTATCTCCCTCGAACATCGAATACCCAAGATCTGTAATAAAATCATCTACCAAAACTTTAGATTCTTTAGTGCCTACACCAAATGACCTGTCCTTGAGTGAAACGCCAAAGAGACACGTTATTGCTTCAAGAAGTCCAACCTTGAAATCTTACTCATCGTCAAGCGTTATCAAGGCTTACAAAGAAGACGACAAAGAGGGTGCAAGATCTCTCACAAAAACTGAATTATCAAAATCTTCAAGATTAGTGACTGCAGTAGATTATCCTCCAACAGAACATGGAAGTATTTCTATACATGATACTCCTTTGACTCAAAAGTCAAAGAGAGATGATGTCCCTTCTAAATATTCTGAGAAGTCTCAAGCAAAAACAAAGACGCCTTCACCGAGCACTTCTACAAATCATCGTAGTCCCACAATTAAGTCTCAATCAAAGACTGAATCCGTTCAGAATCAAGGATCTGCCAAAGTTCAAGGCATTATGTCTACAAGCCCTGTTGTAAGATCAAAATCAAAGAGATACGTTATTGCTTCAAGAAGTCCCACTTTGAAATCTCACTCATCAGCAAGCGTTATCAAGGATTACAAAGAAGACGACAAAGAGAGTGCAATGTCTCTCACAAAGACTGAATTATCAAAATCTTCAGCATTAGCGACTGCAGTAGATTATCCTCCAACAGAACATGGAAGTATTTCTATACATGATACTCCTTTGACTCAAAAGTCAAAGAGAGATGATGTCCCTTCTAAATATTCTGAGAAGTCTAAAGCAAAAACGCCTTCACCGAGCACTTCTACGAATCATCATAGTCCCACAATCAACTCTCAATCAAAGACTGATTCCGTTCAGAATCAAGGATCTGCCAAAGTTCAAGACATTATGTCGACAAGCCCTGTTGTAATATCTAAATCAAAGGTTGAATCTCGTCAATCCCGTGCGAAGTCGGGAGCCAAAAGTCAAGTATCTTTACTTTCTAAGGAAACATCAAAAGAATCTTACTTGGAACAAAACTCGAACAGAGATGATGCTTCTGCAATGTCATTTGCACAATCTCAAGGGGGATCGTCATCATCAGAGAAATTTTCTACTCCTACAGGACACCAGAAAGACATATCCAGATCTACCAAAGTGAAATCTTACCAGATGACCAACTCTGCTCAATCTGTTTTGAAGCCAGAAAGTAATAGTACAAATTCAGAACCTCATGTCAATACACCAAACGATCAAACAGGGAATAGACAAAATGTCTTTTCAAAAATGTCTCTTGTGAAAGCTCAAGAGAAAACAGTTTCACCTGGATCAGTTACAAGGAGCCCTGATGACATTTCTGAAGCAATGAAAGGATCCAGTGCGAGATCGCGAACAAAGTCATTATCGTCGGAAGTGCTCACACAGACCCCTGAAAAAGAACATGGAAGTGTTTCTAACAGTTCGGTAAAATTCCACCAAAAAGATGTATCTGCAATATCTGTTTCGTGGTCAGCAGTCCAAAGTCCTGATTACATGTTGTCCAGCGGTACAGAAAAGCACCACCCCTCGAGTAAAACGTCAAAGAGACAAGAAACTGCATCCTCAATTTCTATTTTGAACGATAATGAAAAAGCAGTATCACCATCACATGTTTCGAAGACTCCTATACAAGAACATGAATGTTCATCGCGAGGAAAGGAGACAAGAGTTTCACAGTCAAACGATCATTTAGTAACACCAGATATTAATACCAGTATAGAATCTCAGATGAGTATTCCAGTTCCAGTGGCTACACCTTCAAAAGCTTCTGAAACTGAAGGCATGGACAATCTAGTGACAGCATCTATTTCAAAAATTAGTCGATCGTCGAAGAAATCAGAAACTGCCTCCAAAAGGTCCAGTGGGAAACCTGAGAACAGAGCTGAATCACTTGTGGCAACTGCGATGAAGAGCCCGGGGCAAAATGAACGATACACAACGCCACTTAAAACTCCTAGTACTACTCAACTCAGTCAAACATCAAACAAACAGGACGGTGCTTCCAGGAGTCATAAGGAATTGTCGCAGGAAAAAGCAGTTTCAACCCTATCTGGGACATCTACAAGAGCTGATAAACTTGAATCTTCAATTCAGAAGGATGCACCAATTGCCTTACAATTTAGCAATACACCAAATAGTATACATTCCCCTAAAGGTAGTTCTGTAAAATTCCCCAAAGAGATAAGGTCGGAAGGATCCTTGTCGAAGACCACAGATGATAAAAAGCGCCCACTGCTTTCAGAGAATGAAGAGGTTGATTCAAGGTTAGATCTTTCGTCAAATACTCATATCTCCTCTCGTAAGAGTTCATCAAACTCGCAGAAAATAATTGAATCCCCGAAATCTGATTCGAAGATAAGCCATCTTCTTCGGAGTGGGGCTAAACAGAACAATCTGTCAAATACGAGCACATCTTCGAGGAATTCATCTAAGGCAAGGAAAGAATCACCCGTATCGAAAACGAAAAGTCCTGTCGAGTCCCCAATCGTTCCAGAGAATGCACAAATTAATTCAAGGTCGAGTTCATCGTCATATACACAAATCGCTTCTCGCAAGAGTTCGTTAAAATCGCAGAAAATACCTGGATCCTCAGATTCGAAGAGAGAACATCTAAGTCGAGATTCGACATTATTAAGTGAGAATACTCAGAAAAAGCAATCAAGCACAAGCAATATTTCTAGAAGTTCTTGGAATGCAAAGGAGGCATCTCTTCCCTCGACAACGAAAACTCATGTTGATTCCCCGCTGGTTTCAGATAAACCAGATAAACCAAAAGTTCATTTACGATCGAGTCAATCGTCATATGCACAAATCTTCTCTCGCAAAAAATCGCTGCAAATATCGCAATCTCCTAAATCAGTTTCGGATAGAGGGCATCAAGATAATGCTTCTTCAGTACACAGTGGGTCCCATCGGAACATTCAATCAAATACATCCATTACCTCCAGAAGTTCATCTAGGGCAAAGAAAGGATCACCCCTACTGAAAACAAAAACTCCCGTTGATAGCCCAAATTCGCCATCGGATCTTCATCAAAGCGAAACATTGATCAGTGACTATACGCATCAGTCAAAGACCCTATCTTCTCCAATTGCAGGGACGCCAGTGAAGGGCAACAGTCCTCCCATTGAAAGGAAAACAACAAATGATGCACAGCTGAGTAAAACGGAAATGGGCATTGCATCCAGGAAGTCCACAGCGAAATCTTACGCTAAAACTGTTTCACCTACATCGTTAACTCGCGCACCTGACATGTCTGTTGGGGACAAGGAATCCGTCTCGTCAAGTAAGGCACTGTCTGAATCACGTTCCAGCCAATGCAATGGAAATGAAGTCACTTCTAGAATTTCTCATACACCTCACGCACCATCTGTCAATGATACCCCACTTCAGAGTAAAGAATCTCCTGTTCGAACACCACGTACTTCCCAATCAAATAAAACTCGAAAAAGGCAAAGCATGTCCCCAAGTTCTCTAAAATCAAGAAAAACGCCTGTTGAAAACGGAGATCCTCCCGTTGCTGAATAGGTCAACAGTTAGTTCACAGCCTCGCAAATCATTGGGTATATAAGAGATACAGATCAAATTTTCGTTTAAAGACCAAAGCTAGCTGAAGGCATCACAAGATTCATTGCTGTGAAAAAAAAAATCGCAAAGGAAGATATCGTCGACCCCCCCCCCATCTATCTCCGTCTCTAGTAAACATAACTTCCATTACTTTAATATGTATACATGTGCATGTACATTTTTCTTTCCTCAGACACGATAAAATGTTATATTTCATACGTCGTTTGTTAAAATATTTATTACGAGCTGAAAAGAGAAAGATATTACGCGTCACTGAGGTTGGCCAACCAATTAAGCTTGATTCACGCTTCAATAAAACAACGTTGCAGACCTAATATATTTTTAATATAATGCATCATCAAATGATTTTATAATGAGCCATCAATAATCTAAATATTAAACCTAATCTATGTCTTGCATTAATTAGAATTAGTCAAAATTTAAAGATATTGTTTTCAAATTTTGATTCTTGCCAATACAGATTTATTCATTCCGTCTTCACGTTTTCCGTCCTTAGGCAATATTAAAGATGGATTTTCTTTTTCATTCTCAGTGAGCATAGTTTCACATCTAAAAAATCGTCATATGGTTAATGAGTTCAATGGTTTCTTACATTCACAAGGGGAAGGAAGGAATTATAATAAATTCTCGTATTTGTTATAAGCTTTTCATTGATATGCTTCTCCTGTAAATATTATAATTAGTATATAATATAATGAATAATACATCCTGTTATATTATCATGATTATTGTCTTTAAACAAGGTGGAATTATGGGAGAAGAAAATTCGTTTGTTTTCCTGAAATGGGTGATTGGTTGATTTAATTGATTGATTGATTGATTGATTGATTGGTTAATTGATTGGTCGGTTGATTGATTGATGATTGATTGGTTGATGGATTGATTGATTGATAAAATATTTGATTGGTTGATTGATTGATTAAATATAATAATGTTTTCTTTTTTATTTTGTATTTAAAAAGTTGGAGATTGGCTAATTGATCAGTTAATTGGTAGGTTGATTGATTGATTGATTGGTTGAATGATTAATTGATTGATTGGTTAATTGATTGGTCGGTTGATTGATTGATGATTGATTGGTTGATGGATTGATTGATTGATTGATTGATTGATAAAATATTTGATTGGTTGATTAATTGATAGATTGATTGATTGATTAAATATAATAATGTTTTCTTTGTTATTTTGTATTTAAAAAGTTGGAGATCGGTTAATTGGTAGGTTGATTGATTGATTGATTGGTTAATTGATTGATTGGTTGATTGATTGATTGATTGATTAGTTGAATGATTAATTGATGGGTTAATTGGTCGGTTGATTAATTGATTGATTGATTGGTTGATTGATTGATTGATTGATTGATAAAATATTTGATTGGTTGATTGATTGATTGATTAAATATTTGATTAGTTGGTTGATTGATAGTTTGATTGATTGATTGATTAAATATTGTTATTCATATTATATATTAATGATCTTTATAAATCAGCAAATGAGCTATCCTTTATACTATACGCCGATGATACAAATATATTTCATAGCAATTCAAACTTGAACTCCCTTTGTGATATTGTGAATGTAAATCTTGTACATGTATGTGAATGGTTTAAAGCTAACAAATTATCTTTAAATATCAAGAAATGTAACTACATGATTTTTCATAATAGAAAGAATGTCGATTTGAATGATGCATGTGTTATACTCGACAATGTAATATTACCACGGGTAGACAAAGCCAAGTTCCTTGGAATTTATTTAGATAGTTTTATGACATGGAAAGATCATATACATGAGGTCGAAAGTAAAGTATCCAAAAACATTGGTATTATATCTAGAATTAGATATCTCTTGCCAAGTCACATTCTACGTATGTTATATTGTGCTCTGATACTTCCATATTTCTCGTATTGTAATATTATTTGGGCCAACTCCTGTAAGTCTAGCATCGTAAAGGTTATAATACTGCAAAAGAGGATTGTTCGTATTATATCTGGATTACATTTTCAATCTCACACAAATCCTGTATTCAAAGAGTTAAAATTATTGAAATTTAGCGATATTAATTTGCATCAGCAAAGTATTTTTATGTACAAAAGCACAAACAACATTTTCCCCTCGCAATTTAGTAATCTCTGTCATTTTAACGTCGCTACTCTGGGCCAAAACTTTGGAACAGTTTACCAGCCCGCCTTATCATGATTATTGTCTTTAAATAAGGTGGAATTACGGGAGAAGAAAATTCGTTTGTTTTCCTGAAATAGCATTGAGTGATTTGTTGATTTGATTGAATATTTGATGAATTGATTGATTGATTGATTGGTTGATTGATTGATTGATTGATTGATTAATTGATTGATTGATTAAATGATTGATTGATTGATTGATTGATTGATTGGTTGGTTGGTTGGTTTGTTTATTTATTTATTTATTTATTTATTCATTTATCTATTGATAAGTTAATTGGTTGGTTGATTGATTGATTGATTAACTGGTTGGTTGATTGATCGGTTGATTGGTCGGTTGATTGATTGATTAATTAGTTAATTGGTTGATTGATTGATAGGTTGGTCGGTTGATTGATTGGTTGATTGATTGATTGGTTGATTGATCGATAGGTTGATATGTTGGTTGATTGATTTATTTATTGGTTGATTGATTGATTGATTAGTTAATTGGTTGGTTGATTGATTGATTGATTGATTGATTGATCAGTTAAATGGCTGTTTGATTGATTGGTTGATTAATTGATAGTTTGGTCGGTTGATTGATTGGTACGCTAGTGTGTCTCCCTCTTCCCAAACATGTTTTTGCATCGAGCATTTTAATTTTTTGATCAACCGTTTTCTGATGCAAATTACGTCATTAAGAGAGACGTGGTCAAATTCACTTTCTTTTACAAACAAATCACAAAAAAATGAATTTGATAAAGTCTCTTCTAATTTAATACAAATATTTTTGTAATCAATATTCATTGACAATTTGAGCGTTTCCTCGTGTTATCATTTATCTGTAAAAATTCAGAAAAAATAGTAACATTTGCTATTCGGGGGTGTGTATTTTCATACAAGTACATGCTCTGGCGAATAGACCAAACACACATTGAAAATGCTGCAAGCCCAAAATGAATGGGAAAATGAGGTTCAGAAATGGGATTTTAGGGGAATCACAATAACAGGGATTTTCTTTAATAGAAGACACCAAATATATATATATTGACAAAATTTAATACAATATTCATCTATGATTCCGTTTTTATTACTATTGTTTTTATTACTATTCCGTTTTTATTACTATTTTTTATGTTATATGTGTCTTCTTTGTTAATTTGTATTTGAAAAGTTGGCCGGGAGAAACAATAAATATTAAAGAATATAATATATAAAGCAATTAAACTTTGACAAGAACATGAATTGTGTATCATCTTTCTCCCCATTATCGTGGCGACCCCTTTTCCAGGAAGAAATGATTATACCCTTACTGTCAAATTTTAAAAGTACGACATATTCAGGTCGTGTGACCACCCCTTCCCCAGAAACTACCATGTTGTCGCCCCTGATAGTATATAGTGTTCAAGTTGCCCAAGAAACAAGAGGATAAATAGGCTTGAGGAAAATGAATATTTTGTCTACGAATAGGGAGCACTCAAGAAACAACAACACTTTATTTTCGAATGTGAATTCCCTTTCATACATTGTTGAATATGCGTATATATCTTTCAAGATTCAATGCTGTATGAACACTACATGTATGATATCTTATCACAAACGCCAAGGCGAATCCACAATTTCAAATTAGCGGCGTCAATCTATATTTGTTTCGGGTGAGGGGATTTATTTAACAATGTTTTAATATTTGAATGTCTATTGTAGTTTTATGGTGTATACTGTTCCAACGCTTTTCAAAAACATATTTTCAAGACATTTAAATCATTGCCCCCCCCCCCATTTTTTCATGGAGATCACCCCTGCCCGCCCCCCCCCCCCTCCATCGACACCTCTGGTGCAGATGACAAAGTTCTTTTAGTTAGTTTTTCCCATATGAATGTTTAATGTGTCACTCTGACATCGAAGAGAGCGTCCCTGGCGTCGCCTGGATTCGCCACTGAAAAACAGCTAATCTACGTACGAAGTTAGCAAACAAAACTACAGTATACCAAATCTTTAACCTTTGATACAAAGCCTTGCCCACTCAATAATTATTCTGAGAAGACTTCGAATTACTTTAGTTTCGCTTCGATACATGGGCGCATGAGCATTCATAATTTCATACACGATCATATAACTTATGGCTGAACTACGAACTGCATTGTCGTGGGGTTTTTCCTTCAAAACTAACTTATAATCAGCGCTACAACAAGCATACTGAACTCTATATATTATGGAAAGGATATCCATGGAATTAAAACAAAAGGACACGAGAAAGGAAGTAGAATTTGTATAAAGCCTGTGGCTGTGATGTTGAGGAAGTGAACTGAAAGATTATTAATCAGATTTCGATTCTCATTGCAGAGGAAACCTATATGGCCTTAATACATCACAGAAGTTGAGGTGAGTATAGTAATCGCGTTTAGTCATGTTAGTAGTGTGCATAGTCTTTAACAATCATTAGTTCATTTTAAGAGACCCTACTATAACCCTTCAGAAAATAGTAATATCATATCGCATGGTTGGGAATGAGAATGCACGAACTATACAGCTATATATGGAAAATCATACTGAAACGCGTAGGTGTAAGTTAATTTTTAACCTAGCGTGTACAATGATATTTTTGCTATCCCATTAAGAAATACAGCCAATATAATTATTATCTTTAAGAACCATTGCCCATTGGACCGTGCAATGTGCCAGGATATTGCCCGGAGGGTGTTGAACAAACTCCTATGGGAAATTGGTGATTTCAGCGCATATCATGTCATACGCTCTAATATTGCACTGGCAAATAATACAGATCAAAATAGGCGTTTCATTGCACCGGCAAAAGGCCATACATGTATATATATTTTAAAAATTACATGCATAATTTTAATAACTTCTGAATTTAAGGCCAAATATTCCATAATTTATTGCCTTGTTCTATCATGCTGTAGATGTGTATATCCGAGGTAGATTTTATACCATATTACACCTCCACGAGATCACAGTCACATTATCAATTAAGATAGAGAGGGGGTGGGGTGAGGATCATCAAGTCGTAAACAGATTTAAGAGGCACAAATTCGTCATGGTTATCATTATACTAACACATCTTTTGCTCGGATATTACAATGGGACAGGCATTATTCCAGGATCTATATATAAACCACGTAGCAGAGGGGCCAAAAGAGTGTCGCATTACTCATCCATATCCTGAAGAAAATGTTCACCTTTGTATTGTATTCGATGATCAAACAACATTCGAGGCTCGTGACTATTCGTGTTGTAATGCTTAGTAATTTATCTTTCATAATCATTGTGTGATGGTATTCCCCGTCCGCGTATGAGCGGATGTTTACGAGATGTTTCGGTATTTAAAGTTCCCTTTAGATGGAGGGGATCTCTCACTTCATTAGTTTTGCTTTGTGTATAACGAAACAGATCTACATTGATTTATATGTGATAGGAAATATTTCAGCTTGTTAAATCGGCTGATCTTCGTACCAGATCCAGTTAAGAGATGGAGATGTTTTAAACTTAATTAGCCAGATTGTGGATATAGTTTGATCATGAATGTGCGGATCCTTCGTAAAGAATGAAAATGTGCTCTTTTTCAAGGAAATTTGATCTATAAATTCGTCGTCATAATATCCTGTACGGAAAGTCATTGCCAGCAACCAGGTGAGGGATGCTGTTATAGTGGTTATTACCCTTGCGTTATCTTCTTTCCTCTTAACCTTACCTCTTCTTTTTTCTTTCCCCTTCTTTTTTACATTCTTCTTTCCCTATTTTTTTTTACTTCCGTTTGTTCTTTTTGATACATTAGGATGGTCACTGTGTGCTTTATTTAAGTTATTTCCATCCCTATCTGTATTGATAAATTTTTACTTTGAAGGATTTCGGTATATGATGTTCCATCTGATTCAACCATGTTTTGTGGTATTCGTTTGTCTCCCCCCCCTCTCTCTCACACACACACACACACTCCCTCACACACTCTCTCCCTCTCTCTCGCTACCTACCTATCTATCTATCAACTTACTTATACCAATTGTTGAATAATACCTCAGTCTTCCCCCTTGTAAATCCCTCTCTATCTAGGCCTATCTATATTATTAACAGCGAGAGAGATAGATATATCTATTTGTATAACTCGTTCCTCTCTTTGATTTCCTCTATCTCTCTCTCTCTCCCTCTCTCATTTCTTCTCTGAACAGTATCTCACTCTATCCTTCTCCCTCCTCCCTTTCTTTGATTGAGTTATTCTTTTCCATGTCTTATTTAATTAGCCTATTCAACCAATGCCAGAGTTATATTGAAATGAACAAAGAATCCAGCATCGCGGCCTTTCACGAAGGACGGTGCGTAAAATGACGAAAAACTATTTATACGGAGAACTATAGCCTCACAATACCCAGATATATGACCAGGAAAGTTTTGTTGTATTGAAAACGTAAACACTCGAACCTTTATTTTTTTCACTTCCTTTTTGTCTCTTTCTTCATTTTTTCCCCGTTTCAACACGTATCCCAATGCACAGTCACACCAACGAAACCGACTCCAGACCGATCAAAGCTATTACGTCATTACCAATGACAAAACATCGGTCGGTTTGGAGTCGGTTTCGGCTACAGCCACATCAACGAAACCGACTCCAGACCGATCAAATCTATGACGTTATTACCAATGACATACCATAGATCGGTTTGGAGTCGGTTTCGGTTACAGTCACACCAACGAAACCGATTCCTAACCGATCAAATCTAATACATTATTTCCAATGACATACTATCGGTCGGTTTGGATTCGGTTTCGGTTACAGTCACACCAACAAAGCCGACTCCAACCCGATCAAAACTATTACGTTATTACCAATGGTATACCATCGATCAGTTTGTAGTCGGTTTCGGTTCAGTCACACCAACGAAACCGATTCCAGACCGATCGAACCTAGTACATTATTTCCAATGACATATACCATCGGTCGGTTTGGTGTGTGTTTCGTTGATGTGACTAGAGCAACGCTTTTGTTATTGTGTTGGTTATTTATAGTTTCCCGGTCAGTGAGAAGAGCATAGTTGGACACCTTTCTCACCGATTTGCGAAGGACATTTCAACAATCAAAGAAAGAAGAAGGCCTCGGACAGCATGGAAGGACTTAAGTCTAATTACAATGCATTGGCAAGGAAGGTCCTGATTGCTGCAGAGTCGGGCGAATCGGAAAAGTTTAAAGGGCTGTTCAAAGGGCGGCAACCAGAGGAGGTCACCGAAGCTTTGTATGACGTATCGCAAGAAAGATACAATGATGTCCTTGGAAATGTAAGTAAACCTTTCCATGAGTATGCATGTGTTCAATGTATTCTAACGATATGTATTATCATGATCATTATTCACTCTAAAAATACTGAGTAAAATTTTTACCCAAATTGGGTAGAAAGGGAACATGCATGTTTGCTGGGTATTTTTTAAAACAAAATTGGGCTATTTCAACGCAACGTTGCGTAAAATTTACAACATATGGGGTAATATTTCTACCAAACCAACATACATGTTCCCATTTTACCCAATATTGGGTAAACCTTTTGTTTAGAGTGTATATTGGCTTTATATTTTTATGAACTACGTTACATGTAGAGTTATCGATTTCAATTCAATTTTCCTTTCTTTTTTTCTATTTCATTCTCCTTTACTCTGGAATCCATAGCAGAAAAGCAGTGTCACAATCGGCACAGTTGATAATGCATTATGCAATGGATTAAAGTTTGTTTATATACTTTTTAAATCTATGCAAAACCAAAGCAAAAAAATAAGTGATAAGTCGACAGCCTTTTCAGAAGTTATCCAGTTTTGAGATAAACAAACCTACATGGGCACACAAATTCATTACTTAGCAGAAATAATATCAAGACAAAGTTGAACCAAAAACCAGCGATTAGATTATATCTTTGTGGTGTTGACCGCCATTTGGTGTTATAGTGTTATAGCGCCATCTGCGTCTGTCATGCGACAACTCGTCTGTCCTACACTTCGGTTAATTACGGTTAATAAAAGTATTGATCTACAACTACAAAGTTGCAACTGTGTCTTAATTTATTGTCGTGCTGGCCGCTATTGGGATTCACTCACGCCTGATTTTTTTTCTGAGGCCACGTTTGAAGGACTTTGCTGAGAGGAAAACAGCCGGTTGCACCGTAAAAGTAAGTTTACCGTGAACGAGTAGTTGGTTAGATCTAGCCGTAAGTAGTGTCGGTCCCACAGCCTTACAATGGCGTGTAGTATGCCGAAAGTACCTAAGCAATGGTGCTTGGGTAAAATTGAATCCATTACATCCTTTGAAGGATGGAGGCAGAATCTTTTGTACACTTTGAATCTTGATCCTAACTTTGCTTTCTTCCTTTCTGAGTCGGTAACATGGGGTAAGAAAACAAAAGCTAACCCTACAAGGGGTTTCATAGATGACAATCCCTCTGTTCCTTCAGAATTACGCAAAACTGCTCAACAGAAAGCGAACCTACTTGATCTTATGCTAGGTCAGATTGCTAACTTTTGTCCTGTCATTGCTAGAAATTCTATTGTCCGCAATTCCACTTCTTTGAACGACATTTGGGCCACTATTAGACTTCACTATGGCTTTCAGGCAACAGGCGCTCATTTTTTGGATTTTTGCGAGATCAAGCTGGAATCTGATGAGCGGCCAGAAGATTTATATCAGAGATTACTTGCCTTTGTCGAGGACAATTTGTTGACAGTTGGTAGTGGTATTACCCATCACGGTGATCCCATCTTGGATGATGAAGAACTTTCGCCTTCCATTGAGAATTTCATTGTTCTGCAGTGGCTTCGCCTTTTGCACCCTGACCTCCCCCAGGTGGTGAAGCAAAGGTACGGCACAGAACTCCGTTCACGTACACTTGCATCCCTCAAACCTGAAATTTCTCAGGCTCTTACTAGTCTTTTGGAGTCAGTTGAATGTTCCAGGGCGATGCGTACAGCGGCTTTTCCGCCCCGTGGTCGTAGTCAGACTGCTCCCAAGCGTACTCAGTCTCGAACCCCGGCGAAGTTCCGTCCCAGGCCTTCCAAATCTTGTCCACTCTGCGTTCAGGCTGGCCGTCCTAGTGACCATTTTTTGAGTGTCTGTCCTTACCTTCCAGACTCCGATCGGCAGTACATGGCTAAGGCCAGGCAGGTTGCCAAGATTTTCGATGATGGTGGTTCCGATGATTTTGACGGTGAGGTTGACCCCCAGGAGTCATGTGACGAGGCTTGTTTGTCACCAGACCCTGGCCGTGGAGGTACCTCTTCCACACTGCGTGTCCAAGTTCGCCAGTCTCCTTATTTTGACGCATTTTATGATCATCATGCTGTTCGTATCACCCTCGACAGTGGTGCTACTGGGAATATGATGCGTGCTTCTACGGCCCGAGTATTAGGCTGTAACGTGTCCTCCACCACCCAGTCAGCTCATCAGGCTGATGGGTCCTCCCCGCTGCAGGTTTGTGGTGAAACCCGTTTCACCGTTTGTCGTGGCAATCATGAGTTCCATTTTGAAGGATTGGTCATTGAGAACCTTGATGTTGACGTTTTGGCTGGTACTCCATTCATGGAAAGGAATGATGTGGCCATCAGGCCAGCAAGGAGGGAGATTTCCTTGGCTGATGGTACTGTGTTCAGTTACGGTTCCTGTAGTAAGCCTAAGGCTGGTCATGCAGTGCGTCGCGCATTTGTCCTTCGTGCCCCTTCTCAAACTACTACTATTTGGCCAGGTGAATTCCTTGAGTTTTCCCTACCTCCTGAGTTTTCTGCTGATGAGACACTTGTCTTAGAGCCTCGCTCAGATTCCCCTCCTACACCAATGATCACAGAATTCTTTCCGACTCCAGGTGTTGTCTCTAGTGTTGCTGGTAGGATCCGCATCCCAAACCTCTCTTGCGGTCCTTGTGTTATCCGTCGCAATGAACATCTTTGTCAGGTTTGTCCAGTGGTTGCCTCAGATGGCGATCAGGTTGCGCAAATTCCTCCTAGTCAGACTGCCCTCCCCTCTGCGGTGCAGGGAGGGCCGTCATTATCACAGCCTTCTCAGTCTGTTATTGTGGATCCTGATAATATCCTCCCCCCAAAGGCAAGGGGTGATTTTCAGTCTCTTCATGCAGTACATGATTGTGTGTTTAGCCCTTCATTTAAGGGTTACAATGGTGCATCTGGTCCATTCAAGGCCGTCGTGAACATGGGTCCTGTTCAGCCCCCACAACGCAAGGGTCGCCTTCCCTTGTATTCCCAAGAGAAGCTTATTGAGTTGCAGCGTAAGTTTGATGACCTTGAGAAACTTGGCGTCTTTGCACGCCCTGAGGATATTGGTGTTACGGTTGAATATGTCAACCCGTCGTTTCTTGTGAAGAAGCCGAATGGCGGCTCTCGTCTTGTCACAGCCTTTGCTGATGTTGGGCGCTACTCTAAGCCCCAGCCCTCAGTTTTGCCAGACGTTGATTCCACTCTGAGAAAGATAGGTCAGTGGAAGTACATTATTGCATCTGATCTTGCAAGTGCCTTTTATCAAATACCTCTCTCTCGTGATTCAATGAAGTATTGTGGTGTTGCTACCCCTTTCCGCGGCATCAGGGTTTACACCCGTTGTGCTATGGGTATGCCGGGATCAGAGACGGCATTGGAGGAGTTGATGTGTCGAGTGCTTGGAGATCTATTGTTTGAAGGTGTTGTTGTCAAGCTTGCAGACGACTTGTACTGTGGTGCTGACACCTGGCAGGCCCTTTTGCATAACTGGTCCAGGGTGTTACATGCACTAGCCTCCAATGGTCTTCACCTGTCTCCATCTAAGACTACCGTCTGTCCAAAAACAACCACTATTTTAGGATGGGTTTGGTCTGAAGGGAGCCTCAAAGCAAGTCCTCACAGGATAACAACTTTGTCAACGTGCTCACGCCCTTCAACCGTGAAGGGAATGCGGTCTTTCATTGGAGCCTATAAGATGCTTGCTCGCGTTCTCCCAAATTGCGCATCCTATCTGGGCCCCCTGGATGATTCGATTGCAGGTATGAAATCTCAAGACCGCATCTGCTGGACGGATGAGCTTCATGATGCCTTCAACAAAGCCCAGTCCGGCATCAAGTCTACTCGTACGGTTACTCTTCCCCGGCCTTCTGATCAGCTATGGGTTGTCACTGATGGATCCGTGAAGAACCATGGTCTTGGCGCAACCATGTACGTCACGAGAGACAGGACGCCTTTCGTCGCAGGTTTTTTCAGCGCGAAGCTCCGTGGTCGTCAAATCACATGGTTACCTTGTGAAGTAGAAGCACTATCCATCGCTGCTGCCACCAAGCATTTCAGCCCATACATCATCCAGTCTCACCACCCTGTCTGCATTCTTACTGACAGCAAACCTTGTGTTCAGGCTTATGAGAAATTGTGTCGTGGTGAGTTTTCTGCCAGTCCTCGGGTTTCTACCTTTTTGGCCACCATTAGCAGATACCAGGTTTCCTTACGTCACCTGGCGGGCTCCGCCAATGTCCCAGCTGACTTTGCGAGTAGGAATGCTCCTCCATGCCATGATGTTCGATGCCAGATCTGTACTTTCATTTCACGGATGGAAGACTCTGTTGTCCATCTTACTTCTGTTGCTGACATCCTCTCAGGGAAGATACGCCTCCCTTTCACATCTCGTCACGCGTGGGGTAGGATTCAGTCTGATTGTCCAGCCCTCCGCCGTGCCCATGCCCACCTTACTCAGGGTACTCGCCCGTCGAAGAAGTTGACAGGTATCCGTGATGTGAAGCGATATCTCCAGGTTGCCACCATCGCTCGTGATGGATTACTGGTCGTCCGCCGGGATCATGCATTCTTGCCACAGCAGGAGTGTATCGTCATTCCTCGCAATGTACTCCAGGGGATTCTTACTGCCCTGCATCTTCAACTTGGTCACCCCACATCACACCAACTCAAGCAGGTTGTCACGCGGTTTTTCTATGCCCTGGATCTTGATGCAGCAATTCAACAGGTGACTGTCGGATGTCATAGCTGTCTCTCCCTCCAGA
Source organism: Lytechinus variegatus (assembly GCF_018143015.1). Lineage (NCBI taxonomy): Eukaryota > Metazoa > Echinodermata > Echinoidea > Temnopleuroida > Toxopneustidae > Lytechinus > Lytechinus variegatus. Next base: position 31,501,169 of record NC_054748.1, on the reverse strand, counting down.
ATGTTCCTCGTGTTGCTACTCCCCAGTCTACAGGTGACCCTCCATGTGTCATTGGGGTGTCTTTTGCTGCGGATGTCATCAAGCGTTCTCACCAACTCATTTTCATCCTCAGGGAGAGTGTCACTTCTTACACTGTAAGCGCTTTGATCCCAGATGAACGCAAGGAGACTCTTCGCGCAGCCCTCCTTCAGCTATGCGCACCTCTCAGGCCACTTGATGGCCCTCCATCTATCGTCCGCACCGACCCTGCACCTGGATTTTCTGCTCTACAACACGATGAGTCTTTGCGCAGTCAGGGCATCACTTTGGAGATTGGCCGTGCCAAGAACATCAACAAGAATCCTGTCGCTGAGAAGGCTGTCCGTGAGCTGGAAGATGAGCTGCTTCGTGATGATCCCCGTGGTGGTCCTGTTACTCCACTTGCACTTGCTCTGGCCACTGCTCGTCTTAACAGCCGTATCCGTGGCGTTGGTCTCTCTGCTCGTGAGCTTTGGACCCAGCGTGACCAATTCACCAGTGAACAGATTCCGTTGCATGACATGGACGTTATTACCAATCAACATGAGAAACGGCTCTCCAACCATGGGCCCAGTATGGCATCGAAGGCACCCAAACGCCTATCTTCGATGGGTGAGTCTCTTGTTCATGTTGGTGACCTTGTCTACCTGCGCTCGGACCGAACTAAGACCCAGGCCAGACCTCGCTACCTTGTCTGCAGTGTCGACAACGATTGGTGCAACATCCGCAAGTTTGTTGGGAGCCAACTCCGTTCTACGTCATACCGTGTCCGGCGCTCGGATTGCTTGAAGGTCCCCCCAGGGATTCCTACCTCCCATCCTACTCGACCGAGGGTTTCTGATGACGATGACGACGACCACCGTGATGAGGAGTTCCCCAGTCCCAGCTCGGCGGATGACTCACAATGCTTGCCTAATGCCTCTGACGTTACTGATGTGCCGGATGTCCCTTGCCCCCCTCCTGACCCCCCTGATATTCCCCACGAACTTTCTCACCCTGATGTTAGTCCTCCCCTTTCACTTTCTGGTCAGTCAGATCCCTCAGGGCCTCTTGACATCAATACCCCCGATAATGGCCGGCGGTATCCCTTACGCCGTCGTGTCCCCCCTTCGTATTTTAGCGACTACGTTTGTGATTGACTTTGGCCTGCTTTTATGTCCCTTCCCCCCTCCCCATTGCCTGTGCCTTGTCCAGCTTGCCCTTTACTGATGGACTTTTGCTGATGGACACTATTTTTTGGTGTATATCTTTTGTTTTTTTTATGCATTTTTGCAGCTTTAACTTTTTGGGTGTACTTATGCATGCTAATGGGTTTTTTGATGCGTCTAGCTTTTTTTCAGCTACCAAACAAACGAAAACAGCAAGCCAGCTCTATTTAAAGATTTTGATTCTAATTTGATAGTTTATTGCTGTCAGGATCCTCACCTTACCAAACGAATACCTTTTCTCACTCCAGCTAATTCGCCTACTACCAATTGCTGCTCATTTTTGTGCTTGTGATAAGTTATGCTGCGCATTTATTTTTTTTGGTTATTATTTTCGGTTTTGTGTGATGTCCCATCTGTGGGTATGTCTTTGCGCTAATGTTTGCGTATTTTCTTTGCAGTTGTTTGCGAGTTTACACTTTTATATTTTGACAATACTTTTACAAAGCTTTTTGCCTTGGATCATTGCAAAATTCTTTTCGTTTACATAAGGAAAAAGTGGTTACGCCATTTGATGTTATAGTGTTATAGCGCCATCTGCGTCTGTCATGCGACAACTCGTCTGTCCTACACTTCGGTTAATTACGGTTAATAAAAGTATTGATCTACAACTACAAAGTTGCAACTGTGTCTTAATTTATTGTCGGACAGTAATCGATTCTGAACGATGAGTATATGACAAATGAGTATATTTGCAAAGTAAAGAGATAGGGCAAAAGTTCAACTATTGTCAATTGCCCCGGCATTGACGTTTGAACGCACCTGACCCTTTTATTCCTCAACGCTACAAAAGAATTGTGTTTTGAAAACACAGACAGACAGTGTTTAAATGAACAAAGAGAGAGAGATGAAGCTCTGAATAGTTTTGATATTTGGTAGAACAATTACTGAGAATATGATTTTTTTGGATGGGTGTTCTTTTTTCGCACACAGATATAATCACTTTATGTCAGATAAGGGGTATGTGCGTGTTTGCGCTGGGTGTGTATGTACATTGGGTGAGTGTGGGTGTGTGTGTATTTTACAGACGGGATAAAAAAAAACAATAGAATGTGTTTTACAACCCGTACTTGTTTGATCAAGAAGTAGGAAGGGTCTCAGTGTAGGGCTTTAAAGTCCAAGGCATCAAGGTTGCCTTCAACCAGCGAGACTTGTGCCCAGTTACACCAACGAAACCGACTCCAGACCGATCAGAGCTATTGTGTTATTACCAATGACATACCATCGGTCGGTTTGGAGTCGGTTTTGGTTACAGTCACACCAACGAAACTGACTCTAGTTCGATCAAAGCTATTACCTTATTTCCAACGACATATCATAGGTCGGTTTGGAGTCGGTTTTATTCATATGACTGTATCAGCAGTCAATATGTTTACAATAGCTCTGCGCAAAGGCTACTAAACATATGGACTGTATATTTTGGTTACATAACAATGGTTAATCATTAATAGATGTCCCAAAGAATGGCATTTTATGAGTCTTTTCAAGGGAATCTAGTTTACTTTCACAAGAACTAAATGCTTACAACTGTCTATTGATTTATAAGTATATGGAAAACGACGTATCTCGCAGAACCGTGAAAATGGAGATTCCATATAGGGACAAATAGTGAAGATTTTTTTTTTCAAAGAAAAGTGGGTTTGCGTATAAGAGAGTTCGTAACCAAATTATCGCTCAGCCCTGCACATTGTAGTAACCTACCCAATTTATTAGAGGTAATGTAATAGTGTAATATCATGAAACAACAATAGCAAAAAGAATTACTACAAGCATAAAACAACACAAGCAACAACAACAGCTGCTACTACTACCAACACTGCTACTACTACTACTGCTTCTACTACTACTACTGCTACTTCTAATACTAATACTACTACAACTACTACTTATTTTACTACTACTACTACTACGACGACGACGACGACTACAGCTACGGCCACTACTGCTGCTGCGACTACTACTGCTACTGCTTCTCTTACTGATGCTGTTTCTGCTGCTATACCTCTGCTACTACTTCTAATACTCCTACTACTTCTACTACTAGATCATAATCACTAGGACTAGAAAAACTCCCACTACCACTTCTACCATCAATATTTCAATGGGCTGTAATAACTTAACACCTACCTTTAATTCTATCTTTCTTTCTCAGGTCCGATTTACTCCATTTATAGCTGGCGCCTGGCACGGTCATATTAATGTCATCGATGAATTACTCGAAGAATACAAGGTATATTCCCTCTGATATGGATTTCACGAAAAGCGTTATATAATACAAAGTTATTATTTTTATTATTAGTAGTAGTAGTAGTATTATTACTATTATTACTGTTATTATTACTATTATCATTATTATCATTATTATTTTTATTCAACTTTGTCCACTGCATTGAAACAAATTAATTCGTGTGTGACCATTTAAAAGTATTGATAGTATCGAAAATCATACACAGTATTTTCTTGATTTTCAGACTACGAATTAAACTATCTTTTTTATTATTAATAATTTTGAGAATAAAATGACCTTAACAATATTCCGTGCTTATATGGATAAAGATTTGCATATCTTCGCCATTGTGTGTGATTGTTTAGTTTTACTCTTTTTTGGGCCAAGATGATTAGATTGGTATGGTAGGAACAAAAATAAACACAGTCTGAATACAGACCGAAAAGCTGTTCCAAAATAATGAAACTACTCGTCAGTCGTCAAACAATGCTTTTTTTTTGGGGGGGAGTGACTTTTCGAGATCCCGTTCTATCTCAGCAAGTAGACATAAAACTTTTTTATATGCCAACTTGGCAAGATTACGTATTTATCGCCATCTTATCAAGTCGATGGCACTTTAAAATTTCCGCTTAAAATAAGAATTTTGAAGAAACGATTATCAATTGCTTAATAGCAACCCATTTTTTTATCCTGCTTCTATTCTTTTGGTTTTCTTATTTTCAGGTCGATGTTAATCAGACGGGGTTTATCACCGTAGAAGGAAAGAAAGTTGAGGTAACCGCTCTATGCGCCGCAATCCGACAACAGAACCTTGACATGGCTAACTGCCTCCTAGAACGAGGGGCCGATATCAACCGATGCTCTCCGCTGTCAGTGGCGTCTTACCGCGGTGACGTCACATCAATACGGTTCTTGGCGAAACACGGTGCGGACATTAACGCTAGTTTTAACAAAGAGGGCGTCACACCTTTGATGGTCGGCTGTGAGCGGTATTCGTTGTACATTGTGCGGCTGCTGTTGAACTACCATGCTGATCCGAGGTTGGAAGACATGGATGGAAACACCGCTCTGCATCGACTGGCCTTGAAGCAGAGGATGTATGTCTTGAAGAACGGTCCTCTTCCGCAGATCATAGACACGCTTGTGGCGTCGGGCGCTCAGATGTCGGTCAACCAGGCAGGACAGACACCACTCACCGCTGCGTGCGCATCCGGGAATGTTGAAGTGGCGCGCGCCATCATGTGCCTCCCGGAAGTACGTCCTGAAGAACAACTGACCGCGCAGGAAAAACTGAGGAAAAAACTTGAAAGTGACGTCAAAGAACGGAATGGTTCCGACGAGTCACAGGAAGGGGAGAAAACACCGCGGAAAACGTCATGGACTCAGAAGTTCACGAATCCCAATGAACTCAGGAAGCTAAAGTGGTCTGTGAACAAGAAATCTAAGAAAACAGTCGCAGACAAAATTGAAGACATTGCAGAGAACAACGGGATGGATACGGTTCACGAGATAGCAACCCCTTGATACTTATTCAATATAATTTATTTGATAGATGAGTTTTATACCAAGGTAACGCAGTAAGCCTGTAGACTTGACATCACAGTTATAATGCTAATTGCAGCAGAACTTGCATAACCTAATGCTACTTATTATATATTATATTTCATCACTGTATCGTTGTGCAATTTATAGGCATATTTCTACGTACAGTGCGGGGAATGGCATCTTCGACTGGGTCGAATTCAAAGGGTTTAACCTACAGGGTCAACCATAAAGGTGTTGGTTTGTTTGGGAAGTTTTGAGGTGCATAATCCCTCACCTTTTCTATTTTTGCCCGCCGTCAATACCACCGCGAGGGAAAATGTTTTTTTTTAATCATATCATTATTTAGAAACAACTTTGCGCTCACTTTTGTTTATTGTCAAGGAAAATTTGGTGAAGGCCCTCCAAGATTTTAAGCTTTTGTGGTATATCTCTTTTCATTGTATCCTGCTGTATTATAAAAAATAATAATATTTTTATACCAAAAAGGACTATCAACATAATGTGGATCTCTAAGAGGAATTTGCACGAATCCCGGTTTGCACCATGCATATAGAACGATATATCTTGATTTTTTTGCGGGTGAATAGTAACAAAGGTCCTTGGTTTGGGATATCCTTTTGTAGGATGAATACATTTCATGTGGTGAAGATCACTTCCTTTAAAAGGTCACCGATGTACCGAACATGGGTTGCTGCTATCACGTTTATCATCTATCACAATTGCTCTAATATACAATGTCGAGTTTGACTAAAATTTGCCAAGGACTAACACCTTTTCAATGACGTAATGTGGTGAAATTGTTAAATTACTTCACCATCGATCATTTTTTTTTCTTGTTCTTTTTAAGGGTGCAATGCATGATATTCGTGTCTCAATTATTTGTCGTTTACACTGCAAAAACACTGGCGTTGATTTAACACCAGCCCGGTAGCTACATCGGTCCATAAGACTCCACATCAGAGAGGTGTTAAAAAAACCCACTTAAGAATCAAACCAATATTGGTTTAACACTAATTGGTGTAGCTTAAATGCCAAATTGGTGTTAGCATAACGCCAAACCTTGTTTCAACACCTCTCTGGTGTGAACCGATATAGCGACCAGGCTGGTGTTAAACTAACACCGGCGTTTTGCAGTGTAGCAGCCCCAGTCACTGCAAAAACATTGCTGTTTATTTCACACCAACTGGAGATCTAAGTATGAACACGTCAGAGAAGTGTTGAACCAACACCAGTTAATAATCAAGATGTTGTGTTAACTATGGCTCGTGCAAAGCGCCTATTTGGTGCTAACCCAAACTAAATCGGTGTTATTCTAATACTCTATTGTCTATTGTGGTAAAATCGATACTAATCTGGTGTCAAATTAACACCAGATACCGTCTGGTGTACAAATTAAGACTAGAGTTTTGCAGCCCGACATCTCGATCTTAGCATCAACTACACTTAATTTAAAGGTCAAGTTCAACTCAGAAAAATGTTGATTTGAATCAATAGAGAAAATCAGAAAAGCAAAATGCTGAAATTTCAGCAAAATCGGATGTAAAATAAGAAACTTATGCTATTTCAAAGTTTCACTTATTTTTAACAAAATATTTATATGAACGAGCCATTTACATCCAAATGAGAGAGTCGATGGCACTCACTCACTATTTCTTTTGTTTTTTATTTTTTGAATTATACAATATTTAAATTTTTACGAATTTGATGATTAGGACCTCCTTGCCTGAAGCACAAAATGTTAACATAATGGAATTCCACGTGTTCAGGGAGGAATGAATCTTCATTTCACATGACAATGACGAGAAAATAAAAAATATTTCATATAATAAAATACAAAAGAAATAGTGAGTGATGTCATCGGTTCCCTCATTTGCATACCGACCGAGATGTGCATATATGAAGCGAAACTTTAAAGTGTCATAACTTTCTTATTTTACATCCGATTTTGAATTTTTCTCTTTTTATTCAAATCAAGTTTTTGTTGGGGTGGACCTGTCATTTAAGTTATAATAAAGGCGAAAAATCACAGAGAACGAAATCGATTTATAGTTTATTCTTTGGCCCTTGTTTCTTTGTCGTAGATTACGTTAGCGCATCAACAATTATTTACATTCATATGGCAAACAAAGAAAATAATCTTGAATTTATCACGGTAAGATTTTATCATAATACTTAGGTCTTGCAATACAATATCATCAACACCTTGTTTGAGATTTGAAAAAAAATACTTCTTCACATTTAAATATTTCAAAGACCTAAGATGTTAAGCATAACCCCTTTTCTAACATTCATAATATTCATCCTCGGTGCACATTAACAAAAGTGATGATGATGATTATTAAAATTGATAATAATACTTATTATAATACATCATAATTATATACGATATTTTTAATGAATTTCAATAATAATAATAAATGGTACTCTTAATAACAAGGAGAAGGGAGATAAATAGAATGCAGAATATATTAAACAGATATTCAAATAAAAAAGATCAGAATTAAGAAAATAATGAATCGAATGAATTTCACTTAGTAAAACAGAACGTAAACATAACGAAATTAAGAAATCAATATAAGTAACAATATTCGATAGAAATCAGTAGATAATGTTAAAACAATTGGGAAGAGCTGTGAAATCCATACATCTTTAAGGCCATCGCACACCTTACGACTGGTCTACGATCCGATTTCAGACCTAATCGCAATTTGCTTATCTTCAAAAACTGTGAATGAAAAGTATCTTTTTTATTTAAAAGGTTAAAATTGACTGAAAAAAATGTAATGTAACATTTTTGGATGATTGTAAGCTTTTATTTTTATTTGGAGTAAGGACCAAATTAATTTCAAATCGTAGCGAAGCATACAATTGTTAGTGAAGTCATTACGACTAGATACTAAATTTGCTTTTATCTAAAAAGGATGATAGTATATTCAGATTTAAAAAGTATCTTTACATTTAAAATGTTAGAATTAAGTGAAAAAGATTGTAATGTAACATTTTTGGATGATTGTAAGCTTTTATTTTTATTTGGAGTAAAGGCCAAATTAATTTCAAATCGTAGCGAAGCATCCGATTGTTATGACGTCATTACGACTACATATTAAATTTGCTTTTATTCTAATAAGGATGATACCATGTCTCAATAATAGTATCAATTTCTACTACGTTTTATTCCAAAATTGGGTCGCAGACCAATCGTAAGGAGTGTGATGGCCTTTAGATTGGTTTTCCAAGCTAATGTCACAGAAACAATAATCGTTATCAAATTATGACATAACTTCACAAGAGAAAACTGTGGTAAGAAGGTACACCCCTACATAGAACACCACACAAGCCACTTTACTCTGGTGTTTGGTGTTCAACATCTATGGATGTTATTGCAACGCCTTTGGTCGTTACTTTTACACTCTTCACTGCAAAAACACCGGTGTTGATTTAACACCAGCTCGGTATCTATATCGGTCCACACCAGAGAGGTGTTCAAACAACACAGGTTAAGAATCAAACGATATTGGTTTAACACTAATTAGTGTTGCTTCAATGGCAAATTGGTGTTAGCCTAACGCCAAACCGGTGTTGTTTCAACAACTCTATGGCCCGGTGTGGACCGATATAGATACCAGGCTGGTGTTTTTGCAGAATTCGGTGTTCAATCTCTGGTAACTTTAACAAATCAGGGTGTGGTCCTCTAGTAGAGACACCAAGTGATGTCAGTTTTAATGCTCAACTACAGGTGTCACATGAAATTGATACATTTTCAAACATGTAGAATGTGCTCCACGAAACAACTTAACACTCTAAAAAATGAAGTGCTCATTTAGCACTTAATGAGTGCTGATTTAGTCATTCAAATTTGAACTAGAATATCAGCTCTCAAAGTGCAGTCACTATACAAGGACATAAAGTGCTTAATGAGCACTTCATTTTTTAGAGTGTAGTTCAGTGAGCTGTAATTATACAATTTCAAGCTAGTTTTCCTCCCAAGAAAAAACAAAAGTTAAAGTAGACATCTAGTGTAACATCAAGACTTTAGTCTAGACAAAATTGTCATGCTACAGTACACAAAAATGTTGTTTGTATTGTGAAAGGTGTGAAATGTTTGATTGCATAGCGAAGCATAATTATACGGATATATAGTCGTGCAGAACAATGTTTATATATCTACATACTTTGGACGCAAGAGACTGATGAAACATATTTAGCACAAGCTGGAATACTATGACATCATCAAGATATCTATTATGGTTATTATATATCACTCGGTATAAAACCTATTCTTTAATCACTGGTCCCCGACTTATGAAAAGAGTTGTGATTATCTGATCGGTCTCATCTGTGGAAAGCCTGCGACGCCAACATCTAGAGTGCTTATCTGTTTGACAAGTTAAAGGTGTGTTCTAGTGCTGCAAATCAGGTGGCATGTTCGGGTTAGGTTCGGTTCGGCAGGGTTCGGAGGTGCCAAGTTCAGCAAACTGCCGTTCGGTGCGGCAGTTCGGCTACAGCATTAGTGTGTTCTAAATATGGTATTTTGTCATGCATGTATCATCGTCTTGAGAAAGTCAGTGTGCTCATCACTGGTTCCTACGAGATTAAGCATTTTTAGTTAATGGCTTTCCATACTTGACATTAATGGCTTTCCATAGTTGAGACTGATTGGATCAATCGTAACTCTTTGTGAAACAAAGCCTTGGTCTGCCCGTTGGCAACACATATGTTATACATTATGAGCCGACTCGTATACAGGGGGACCAGTTAGTATAATACATGAAATATCATTAAATAAAGGCCATTTTTATGCTTATCATCAAAATTGAATACACTCTGCCAATTTTACTGATGGTTAAAGCTATTCTTTACAAAATGTTTATTATGTTACTATGACAACTACAAGTTCAACAATTTTAACAGATGCAATTCTATGAATACATATTTTTGCACTAAATATTGATTGATAAATTATATTTTATTAAAATTTTTAATACAATTGCTTTTGTTATCAATTCAGTTTGGGAGTGATTTTTGTTTTTCGATCTTCGGTAATAAATAATGAGTGATGTATAGCGTTCTAGATATTTAAAAAGGCAAAAACCTGGAGTCACAAGACTAAGATTAATTTAGACTAGCTGCCTAAAATGTTACATCTACATGTAGTCGCAATACACAATCCAATAAAAAAATGTTAAGATTTCACTGTCAAGATTACTTCAGCCGTGTTCACACAATTTTTTAAATATAGGCCTACATGTAACTGACAAAGCGCGTTAGACTTCTAATAGTCCATCTATTTCATAGACTTAAATAAACTTTTAGCCCCGACTCCTGTGTTTTGATACTTATGAGTCTACCAGAGCAAATAGATGACATTCATGTGGTCTACAGACCGTTGGTCTACTTTTCAGGTATGTCAATACCACCTGGGATAAACCCACTTGTTCCACTATTAATGTGGTCTTATAGCCGTTCAGTCTACGCTAGACTTGGTCTAATACTCACGTTTTCTCAATCTTCATTTAGTCAAATGTCGAGTTAGTCTAATTTCCACTTTGTCTAATCATTCTCTTTTTCTTTGTCAAACGAAAATTTGATTCATAAACAGTTCATCTAATAGTGGTCTGAGACTAAGCGGATACGCGATTACATTGGTATGACCTGGAAATTAGACACTAAGCCAAGTAGATATTACATAACTGGGTTTAACCACAATATGAATTATATATATTGGCAAATTGTCAAATTAGAGCAAATACTAAGTAGACGTTCTGGTATTAGACAAATTAGCATTAGACCATGAAGGATGAGACAAAATGAAAAGTAGCCGAAACGGGTGTAGACCAAGTAGCAATTTACTATATAAATGCTCTCTGCAGATCACCGTAAATGAGTTTAAACATAGCTCGACATAGTATACATTTAGAGTACAGGCCTTAGGCTCAGTGCAGGAGAAACAACACTAAACCACCATGGGAACATGAAAAATAAAGAAATTTACAATGAAAATGTACAGAATAATTAAATATCTTTTCTCTTTTAAAATACAAATTTCCTCTCTTTAATGCCAAGCCTAGACAAGAAGGAATAATACTACAAGTACGTATTGGTTAAGTACTTATATATTTGGTGGTACTGTCATTTGGAACATGAAAAAATTAATAAGAACCAACATCAAGAAACATTCTCAATGATTGATACAATATAGAATAAAAAAAGTTCTTCCTCTTTCTCCTTTTTTTATTATAATAATATTTCCCTCCAAAATTAAACAAAAATATACTTTCTTTTCAACTAACAATTTCGCTAGAATTCAAATTGATGAAATTAATTAAATAGACGATCGTGGTGCATACGGGAAAGTAAAAATTTAGTGACGAAAGCGTCATACTCATTGAACATGATTTATACAAAATGAATCACAAAGATACATGTTGGGTAAAACAAAGTCTTCGGGTTATCGAACGACAAGTGGTAATGTTGGGGAAACAAGATAACTTAGCATTTTCAAAAGACTGGGGAATTCTGTTTTAGAGAATTTAAGAACTTATTCCTTGCCCCCCCAAAAAAAATAGTAACAAAACTGCTGAGGTGGGGGGAAAAACCTTTGTTTACAAGTCGAGAGTCAAAACTGCTATAAACCTTGCTTCCAGGGAGGGATCAATTCAAAGTTAGTGGGGCATGGTGATCAAATTTTCTGACAACGCCCGCCTGACGAACGGAAGGTCGTAAGTTCTAAGTCATAGTTAGTCATAACAAAGACTTGAAAATGGGACTCTCTTCAATCAAGGCGCTACGCATTTCGGAACGGACAAGGGTATGTTATGCAGGACCGAATGGGAAAACAGTCCATAAGAGCTGAAATGGTTACCCTGGGTAAAGGATGAAGTTGTAACTATTTTATAATAGGTCAAAATGCCATCAGAAACTAGATGACGCTTGTGAACCAGCAGGTGCCATCTTCAAGTAGCAGTTAGAAGGATGTCCTTAAAGGTTGGCCGAGCTGCCAACTTTGATACCCAGCTACGGGAAAAACTTACTGAAAAAGGAGGGGGAACTATCTCAATTACACACGAACCAATGAAAGCGATCAATGTATGAATCGGGGAGACGTTGACAATATGCAGTTTTTCACTCGAAAATCCGTCGATTTTCAGGGAGCCTCCTTGGCAGTCCCTCCCTGACAGGGAGACTTGGCAGCCCCGGACTGGTTGATAGGGAAGACAGTCAATACGTGACAAAGCAAAGCGGTAGAACACAAGCACAGGGGACACAGTTCGTTCTAGATCATCCTAGCTTCGCAATGACATGGCAGGACAGAATGTTAATCCCATGTACCGGAAGTTACTAGATCCTTGTGTCCTGGAGGGAACATCTCCTCAGGATAGAGGAACCTGGCCACCTTATTCCTTAGGAGTTTGATGAAGGAACGTGGTAGGATCGATCTTGATTCCTCTAGTCTGTAGTTGTCGTATATCTCCGGATGTGCTATGACCTCTAATAATGCTGTTAGGACCTCTTTATTCTACACAGTAAAGGCAAATGATAAAAGAAAAAATATCTATATTATATTCAGGAGTACAAAACAACTTGTGAGATAATGATACTTTATTTTGATTGTTAAATGGTGCTTATTGCATCTAAACGACATATCTTAGTGCTTTACCGTCGCACCATTAGGCCCTACCTCGGTCATTAGATTCTTGCTTGCCTGCTTATGATACATGCATAATCTCCACTCCTTGGGTAGTATTCCAGCAATGAGTTGTCATGACACTCTAATTGCTAAGCAAATGACATGTTAAAATCTGAGATAACAAGTGTGAATTATTTGGGCAGACTTTTATCCCCCATGCCGCTTTCTCGACAACCCAGAAGACACAAAGAAAACTCTATAGAGTTTTATTCCAATGCAGATCTTGGTACATACGGTTTGATGTGTCCGAACAATTCCCGGTGGTGCTTCATTAGACCATAATACTTTTGATTATACAAACCTTTAGAATTTCTTGGTGATACTCTGATTCATATAGCCTTCCATCCCCTACGATGTCTTTCATTAGATCTTCATACGTTTCTGAAAGAGGCAGAGTAAACAGTTCATCAAATTAAGCATCCAGCTCAAGCTCATACCTATAAAAACTTTATCTGATTAAAGTGGGTATTGGCATTTTTAAGGCCTAAATAAAATCTCCTATATTACAAGTGAGATTTGATACTTAAAATCTGAGATTCCTTTCATAAAATTCACAAATTAGCTCCAAGCAACAATACTTGGTCAAAATATAAAGTTAATATCTTGGATAATATCAATTTTAAAAAGTACATGAAATAAATTATTGTAATCGATGACCTAAAAGCGTTGGTAATTTATGAGTATTCTTGTGATCAAGGCAGTATAAAATCAGCTAAATTGTCAACTTACCATCATACATCGCGTAGTGTATTCGGAAGCCTTTGGCTGCATGTGCTGCGTCTGTTGTGAACCTGATCCACACTCGTTTAGACTGTGCAAGGAACGCGATGGGACGCGTAACATTCTCACATGTCTCAAATGACGTTGTAGAATAAGGCGATGCTGCAAGAAAAGGAAATACCAAAAAATGTCAACCCTGCTAGAAAGGACAGTGTCACAGTGTGTTCAAAGTGGGTTTTTGATGTGTTCTTAGTGTGTTCATAGTGTGCTTATACTGTGTTCACAGTGTGTTCTTAGTGTGTTTACAGTGTGTTTATAGTGTGTTCACAGTGTAATCTTAGTGTGTTTACAGTGTGTTCACACTGTGTTCTTAAGTGTGGTCACATTGTGTTATTAGGGTGTTCACAATGTGCTTACAGTGTGTTCACAGTGTGTTTACAGATTGGTCCCGGTGTGTTTACAGTGAGTTCTAAGTGTGTTTACAGTGTGTCCAGTGTGTTCACATTGTGGTCTTATCGTGATCACATCGTATTCTTAGTGTGTTCACAGTGTGTTCTTATTGTGTTTACAGTGTAAACACATTGTGTTCTTAGTGTGGTCACAATGTGTTCTAAGGGTGTTCACAGTGTGCTTAGTGTGTTCACAGTGTGTTTTTTGTGTGTTCCCAATAAGTTTTATGTGTGTTCACAGTGTGTCTTTTGTGTGTTCACAATAAGTTTTATGTGTGTTCACAGTGTTCACAGTGTGTTCAGTTTGTTCACATTGTATTATTGTGGTCACATTGTGTTCTTAGGGTGCTTACAGTGTGTTTGCAGTGTGGTTATAATGTGCATTCTCAGTGTGTTTAGTACATTAACAGTGTGTTTACAGTTTGTTCATAATATGTTCAAAGTGCGTTTTGATGTGTTGTCAATGTGTTCACAGTGTGTTTTCAGTGTGTTCATAATCTGTTTACAGTGTGTTCATAGTGTGTGCACATTGTGTTCTTAATGTGTTAAGAGCATGTTCACAGTGTTTTCTTAGTGTATTCTCAGTGAGTTCACAGTGAGTCCACATAGTATTCTCAGTGTGTCTACAGTGTGTTCAGTATGTTTAAATTGTGTTCACAGTGTGTTTACAGTGTGTGCAGTGTGATTAAAGTGTGTTCACAGTGTGTTCATAGTGCATATGCATATTCACTGTGTGTTCAGTGAATTGATACCGTGTTCACGGTGTGGTCATAGTGAGTACTCAAACTACAGATCGTGTTCACAGTGTGTTCACAATGTGTCCAGTGTGTTCACAGCGAGTTCAGTCTGTTTACATAGTAGAAAATGATAATTTGCTGGAGATAATTTCTTAACTTTCCCAGATTTGGAGCTTTTAGGGGGGAAAACAATTTCCATATTTTCTTACTTAATTTTTTTGACCATGTGACCCCTGTTATGATAGAAACAATATATCAAGCAGTAAATAAATGTTGCATATCATAGTGATTATGTTTTTATTACTATTACTATTTTTTAGTAAAATTAATATCATTGTTATCAATATTATTACTATTATTACTATAATTTTTATCTCATCGATATCATTGTTTTGTTATATAATTATCATTATTATAATTGGGGGGTTATTTAAAACTCTTACCTGTTTTTCTAATGACCACAATGTCACCGCATTGGTCCTCCCTTCGTAGGAAGATCTCTGAAACTACAAAGATGACCTTTCGACCCTTTGGTGGTTTGATATGCCACGTGCAGTCGACATTGGCAGGGTAATCCCCGGGAAAGTTTGGTGTCTCGATGTATCCGACGTACTGGCCAATCTCAGCTCTGCATGTCGTATCTGAATAATGGACAATGGAATGATATTAAAAGCAATATAACACAAAGCACATTTTAAATAATATCTAGATATAACATAACTAATAAAATCATAAGGTGGCAGTACAGCAGAAGAAGGAGAAAAGGAAGAAGAAGAAGGAGAGAAGAAGTAGAAGAAGAAAAATAAGATGTTGAAGCAGATGAAGAAAAAGAAGAAGTAGAAGACGAAGAAGAAGAATAAAGAAGAAACAGAAGAAGAGGGAGAAGGAGTCGAAGAAGATAAGAAGAAGAGTAAGAACAAGGACAACATTATTTAAAATATTGCATTTAATATGTGCGTTTTCTAATGATAAATGTAAATAAATGAACTCGAAACCCTTGAATCACCTTTGCATTGATCTCCATCAGCGACTCCATTCTCATCCGTGGTTGTGTTGCCAGGGCAACGGATGCAGTAGTTCATGGCAGGGTGTGGTTGGTACCATCCTCTGGGGCATCTCTCGCAAGAGTGGGTTGTGACGTTGTAATACGTGCCAGGTCCACAGTGTTCTGCATTAGAGGATGTAGAATTCCATTCTCAATCATCTTCTTTCATCACAAACATTAATTTTTAATTCTGGGCCCCGTCTTACAAAGAGTTACAATTGATCCAATCAATCGTAACTCTATGGAAATCCATTAGTGTCATAATTTTTTCAATAGGAAATTTGCAAAATGTCCTTTGTAAACAAAGGAAAACACACCAAATTGTCAAGTAATCAATGACTCTATGGATATACATTCATATCTAGAACAATTTTCGAACAAACATGCATTTCATATGTTGACTTTGCTGGCTTTCCATAGTTGTGATTGATCGGATCAATCGCAAATCTTTGTAAGACGGGCCCCTGAATATATATCTCAATTCCGCATTACTAACTTAATTTGTTAAATGCATTTAACTTCATGTGTGGCTGCCGTGTCCTCAAGCATAAACATGAATATTAGTTGAGTATTTCTGACTTTTATCATGTTAACATTTCATTTAGCCTTCTCTTTTCCTGAGCGTAGTCAAAATTGTTTGATTCCTTCCATTTGTCTTTTGATTTTCCTGCACTGTTAGAAAATTTATCCTTAAAAAATAAAAGAAGTTCCTGCAGCAGAGTCTCGAGAACACCTGTAATCTCACCAGATTGCTTAATCTTACAGGAAATTGGCATTTGGTGTATGGAACCTTACAATTTTCCTTTAATAAAATACCCTTTTCCCCTTTTCAAACAGAACTGTTCTGTTAAATCGCAGAAAAATTCCTGTTTTATGAATTTACAGAATGATTCTGTTATTGCTTTTTACAAAATCTTCTTTCTTTTTTTTCCTGTAAAATCAGTTTTTTTAACAGTGTGTATTCTTTGTCTACGATAAGATGCAGTTTTTATTTACACTTATTATACTATGTAATTACTTTTTTTAGATTTATGTGTAAATATCATGTCCTTTTATACATGAGCAAGAAGAAAAACGGTGTCCTGATCTTGTTTTCCTGTTTATATATATTTGAAAGAAATTAAATCACATCAAATAAATATCACTTCTTGTAATGACAGTGTTCATTTTGCAAATATAGAATATTGAATGTATCCCAGTTAAAGTATCGTCTATTTCATTTTGCTTTTGTCACATGTTTTATAATTATTTTAGTCATTTGTTTGAAATGTTTAATTCTGGTAATACATTATCATAATTTGATAAGTTTCAACAAATACATATCTAAGCAATAATAATCGTGATCAAACATAGATTAAGCCCCTATGATCAACCGCTACGTTTCATTATGTTAAAGATGCGAACCCTTTCTTACCTTTTGCTAGACAGTCAGCAAATGAAGTAGCTCCATAGAACCGGGTCAGTAGTCCACCGTTACATGGTAGGCAATGTGTACGACCAGACTCGGGTTGATATGACCCTACTGGACACGGGTCACATGGCTGGAAACCATCTACAGAGTTTTCGCCAGGTCGGCATTGCCCTATGACATAAGGATTGTAAAAATAGAATTCTTATTTACCAAGGGTAGCCGCTTCAGCTCATATGAACTTTATGAAAGTCCATTGTTATTTAATTCTTTACCTAATTGCATAATCGGTAGCAAATCTTTAAAAAACAAATTTGAGAGAAAATTTTAACAAAACAAATCTGTTGATGAAATGTAATGCATTTGCCAACACATATATTTCACTTGTCTACTTGTACTACCCGTCTTCCTAAAAACTAATTTCCTTCTCTGTTTTTGTTTCTTAAATTTTTGTTGGGTCATTTTTTTTGGCTATATTTTCTTGCTAACAAGAGTAGATAGCAAAAAGAGGAAAGAGAGAAATAAGATAAAAGGGAAATTAATCACACCTCCGCATTCTGTTATATGACGGGCCCCGGTCACATCAAACTGTTGATCCTGTTGGGGGCACATGCGGCATTCTAACTGTCCTTCCTCATCCTGATAGGTTCCCGCTGCACAGGGGAGACAGCCCCCACTCCTAGCGTGGTAATAGGTACCCATGCTGCAGGCCACTATATTACGAATGAACAGAATTAAAACAATATCGAATTAAAAGGGCATTAAATTTCAGCTTTTATTTGCCGATTTGACTATTGATATTCCTTTTTATTTCTTCCATACCGCACGCATCTGGAAATTTCACGTGCGACTCTAAGGGGGTGTTGCAAGAAAATATTGCAATCAATCGCAAATATTCTGTTGCAATTTAACAATTGATTGATCACTTTTAACTATAGCAAGTCAGACTACCTTCCTTGTTTCATGGACCAGATTTGCAATCAATCGCATATTTGCAATTAATTGCACGGCATGTGCTTGATTTCGGGAACAAAAAATTGACTTGCGATTGATTGCAAATATTATTTTCCTGCAACGCCCCATTAGTCATACTTATCACTTTGTGAAAGAGCCCCCGTCACTCACCACATCGACCTGCATCGATCATTACATGGCCCAGTGGACAGCTAGCTTCGGAGACATCGGTCACGTTGAGGTTCCGACTCATCTCGTACTCGTTGCCGTCGATCTGAACTACGAAATGATCTCGTTCGATGGCCCTCCGTAGCTTGGTGATCAACCGTTTCATCTTTCGTTCCGACTTCTTGCGTACACATTCCAAATCACATCGGGCTAGAGAACAGATGACAGAGAGAAAATGGCGTGTCTCGTAAAACTACAATAAAGGTACAACACTCTACTTCCTTGCTAAACATGCCCAATGTACGATTTATTCATGAAATCAATCCAACAATACAATGATTTATTTTAGCTATAACACAATATGTTTGGGACTCCCAAAGACGCGGAGCATGTAAAGGGCGGGCATTAAAGAAAGGAATTATCAAAACAAGGAAACAGTATACAAAACATTACAACAACAAAAAGTACTGGTGAATAAAAGCATTTACGAATTACAAATTTACGAATTTACAAATTAGAGAGTGAACTCTGGAAACAGAATTATAACAAATAATCAAACTCCCGGGGGGCCACTTACATTGACGAGTGGATACCATGCGCGACCAAAAAAACACGTAAAAAGGATGTCTTTTTCACGAACGGGGACGTTACGTGCGTAACGTGATAAGGGTGTCAAAAACACACAAAAAATGAAAAAAAGGGTATCTATTTCGCGAGGAAAATTACGTGTTTAGGGTCGAATTTGTGGGGATGATAAAACAAAATTAAAATGTTTTATAAAGGATGTCCTTTTTTGCCCCAACACTTCGTGTTTAGAGTCCGATTTGCGCGACTTGTAGAAGGTGTTATCGTACTAAACCAAATAAGGTAAAGCCGACGACCGAAAGGCCCGTAACAATAAAACATTCCTGTACTTGTTTAGGTGTTCATTTCAGGGAATATTTGCCAAAAGTATCGTTTTATTTCCTATACTTGTTAAGGGTAGGGTTTAACACGCCATTTCTTGTTAAGGGGTGCATTTTCAGAATATGGAAATTACGTGTTTAGGGTGCATTTCGAGACCTTATGGTCGCGCATGGTATCCACTCGTGAATGGAAGTGCCCCCCCCCCCCGGATCAAACTGCAGACCCCACCTATTGACGCACCTGCGGCCCTAACACACACACATACAAATATGGCAAGATTTAAAACAAGATATTCGTAATTCCTACAATAAGTAGTTTCACTTTTTTCCAAATATTTTTTCCGAATGATTACAACCTGCAAGAGCGTTCACAACTTGCTCTATATCATAAAACGCGCACCCTATAATTTAACAGTAGGCCACGTAACTCAATTTGGTTGGAGCAAGGAACTTACTTTTTGCTGATTAATGAATGAATTTTGAGGAAACCCAGATCAAAACGATGGTATATTTTATTTTCTTCAGTGTCAGAACATCGGATCTCCGAATCTACTACTTCCATACGCTGCAAAAACGCCGGTGTTAATTTAACGCCAGCCTGGTATCTATATCGGAACACACTGGTGAGAGAGGTGTTGACACATCGCTGGTTTGGCGATAGGCTAACACCAATTTGGGATTTAAGCAACACTATAGTGTTAAGCCAACATCGCTTTGATTCAACACTTCTCTGGTATCTTCCGATGTAGATGCCAGTCTGGCGTTAAATTAACATCGGCGTTTTTGCAGCGTATGGAAGTAGTAGATTCGGAGATCCGATGTTCTGACAATGAAGAAAATTAAATATACCATCGTTTTGATCTGGGTTTCCTCAAAATTCATTCATAAATCAGCAAAAAGTAAGTTCCTTCCTCCAACCAAATTGAGTTACATGGCCTACTGTTAAATTATAGAGTGCGCGTTTCATAGTATAGAGCAAGTTGTGAACGCTCTTGCAGATTGTACACATCCGGAAAAAGTATTTGAAAAAAATGACAGTTCAAATGAAATCCTTACACGTCTCTCCACTGAGCCTGGCTTTGATGACGATCTCCACATAAGCCGTGATCAATGATCCACTTCCCCCATCATCCGTGATCGAGGAGGACGACGATGTCAGTCGACCAGCCATTCGTTTTCTCCTCGCAGCAGGTTGTTGATCACAGCTAAGATTGAGGAAACTCACCTCACAATCTCTCCGACATCCTCCGGCTATAAAAGATTAAAGTATAGAGGTTATCCGTTTTCGCAAAGAATATATATAACTCTCCTCAATCGAACTTCAAAAAACTTAGCTTTAATTATTTATTTGTTTTCGTACTATTTCGGCACATTTCAACTTTTTAATTATTTATATTTGTTTATATTTATATATTCATTATTTAAGTCATTTATTTATTTATTTATTCAGTATTGGGGAAGGGTTAATTTAAACAATATTTTTCGACGTATAAGCTGTAAGATTTCGGTCGTAAAAGCCCTTTGCCCTCAATTACAAAAGGATATGCAATAGAGACAAAACATCTTAATGATTTACCATACATTTTTAGAAAGGAAACTAACAAAATTTACATCTTTTTTAATGAGTTTAAATAAATATTTTCAGGAATGACGTCAGAAAAATCTTGCAACCCTGAATTAAAATGGGATTCCAACGGAGACAAAATATTAAAATCATTAAAAATTTTGAGAAAGGAAAAAATAGATATAAACAGACATTTTCAATATGGAATTTAAAAAAATCTTTTAGGAAATGACGTCATAGAATGTAAACAAAATCATAATCACAACATATGAAAGCAAAGAAAAAAAACATGCATGAGAAATTACATGCATATAAAGTAAGTCAGTACTATCGAAGGTGAAAACTCGAGATGTCAATTCTTCACTATTATTTAAATGCTCTATTGTATCAAATTTCAAATGTTCATCGAGTTGATAATGAAGCAACGCTAGTAAAATCGATCGAACAAAATATGATCGTGATTTCACAATGTTTTAAAAGAAAGATTAACCCCGTTGTACACTCATTGGAGGATACATCGATCTATTAAAAAATTAATATGTTGTATACTTTGTGCCATACCATCGGTTCTCTTTTTTGTATACCACAAAAAAAAATCAATAGCAAGTGACCGTCTCATTTGATATCATAATTTTCTGAAATGGTTGACATTGTTTTTGATTGATCTTTCTCACCGCTTTCAAATCAACCTGTTGGCAATTTATAAAAAAAAAAATACAGTTGAGATCATTACTTCTGAGACATCATTACAGTGAAAAAAACACATCGGTGTTGATTTAACACCAGCCTGTTATCTTTATCGGTCCAAACCAGAGAGTTGTTGAAAAAAAACAGTTTAGATTCAAACCGATATTGGTTTAACGCTAATTGGTGATGCTTAATTGCCAAATTGTTGTTAGCCTCACGCCAAATTGGTGTTGTTTCAACACCTCTCTGATGTGGACCGATATAAATACCAGGCTAGTTTTAAATTAAGTGTAATATCATATTCAAAACAAAGACCAGCCAATTGTAGTAAAAAGAAACATGATCTTTAAAAAAGACAACTTTATACACTTATCAATGAAAATATTTTTATAGCACATCATACAGAAGGGTACTAAAAGAACTACTAAAAACGGTCATTAATCATTCCAGCTATACTTAATTTTCATGCAGGTTATTCTGGGTAGGTATGCACTAATAAACATGGAAAATAGAAAAGTGCCGAACTAGTCTATTAGAGCAAACAAGTGTACTAAAGCATCATGCAGAAAGGATTTGAGATGGAAGTGGGTATCATTAAAGAGATTTGGTTTACAAGGGCGCTTTTATAGCATGTATTTTTTTTCTCTTTTTTTGTCTGGTTTAATCTCATTAAATATTTTAATGTATTAGGGCCTTGAGAAGACTAATGCAAGAGCATTGCTCTCACTTCTTTATTTCTCACATTTAATTGAAACTTGTCATTTGGCACACAATAAAAAAAAATCATTGGAATATCACTCAATATTTCCCCAACATAGATTCTTTAAAGCGCCCTCTCTTGAATAAAAAGGGATAGGGACATGCCATAAGAAGTGCCGAGAAAGAGGATAACGATATCGGGTTTGAAGTCAGATAACCATGGGGAAAAGACGATAACATGATCAGAGGGTAAACATTAACATGGAACTCACGGTATAAGGCGTTTGACCCGACCCGACCCTGTTGACACACCATTTCCGGGGCATAGGTGAGAGGTCATGGCACTTTTTTTAACATTCGAAATATTGAGGGCTGTAAAAATGCGAACCTAAGTTCTCAAAAATCCTTCTCGGGATTGAATTGTGAATGTGAGAGCATTATGGTGCAAGGCCTATTTTCAACATGCAAATAAAAAAATAACTTTAAAAAGCATGATCTTGTGGCAAATTTTTAGTCAATTTTCGTTCAACTGCAAAAGGCTTCAACTAAAAAAAATATTTGCAATGAATTTATGACAGCAATCAGAACATCCAAAAACGTGCCTCGGCGAGTTTCATTCATGGATGTCAATGAATGTGTTCAATGAAATTGTGTGCAATAAAAAAAGGTTTTGCGAATTTGTGGTTCATTCCATTCAAACTATTCTTTGTGCCTCTGTATTTGTGAATATCGTGGAAGAGAAATGTAAGCGTGTACTAGTATGTCAAGACTGTGCTTTCAGATAATTGGTTTCGGTGCAGAAACGGCGTTTTACCGTCACTGGCGAGGAGGGATGTAGAATTGAAGCCACGGCTCTCCCATGCCGCCGATGAGGGCGCTGGTGGGTCAGCAGGGTCAAAGGTCGACTCAGTGTTAGACTCGTCGGGCAGGCTTTCAGTACCTGATAACTTTTGGTTGATGGTTTTGGAAAGTTGGCGTGTGACCCGTCGCTGTAGCTCACAACGGCTGGTGGAGAAGAAAAGGCGTGCCTTTCGACTAACCATTGGGACGTCAGTCGAAGCTGAAACGAAGTAAACAAAATAGTGAATTACAAGAGCTGCGTTCAGATACTAAACGGATATTTTAGCGCTTTGTTATGAGGGTTAAATTAATGTAACTGTTATTGCTATCATTAATATTGTACTATCACAAATATATATATATATATATATTGATTTGTGAAGGTTTTATTCGGTGTGTCAGGGAAACACTTAACCGATCCCTTTTAAAACAGTCAATCATCAACATTTCCCGTCCGACAAGTTCTTATCGGCGGAGAATCACTCTTACTGTGTTACCTGTCGAATATAAAGTGACTTAAACGTCTGACTAATCTCTTCATGGGACGCTCATATGGGCAACATCTTGATCAACACAGAATATATACCTATTCTAACCCTCTACATGAATGTTCACATTTTATTAGGCTTTACCTAGATGATTGGAAGATGCGTCCACCTTGGCACCAGGAGTATCTTAACAGACGTATATAGTTCCCCCTCCTAACTATAACCAGTATCTGGTTACCTGACATCCTGGCGCCACTGTGTGTCCAGTGACATTCCAATATCTTACCTGAACAGCTAGGAAGTGTATCATTGGTCGCGCCATGAGTCCATTCGAAATGCGTACTCTCGCCGCATTGGTAGTTGAACGTTCCTTGTCCTGAAGCTATAAAGTGCGAGTTGGACTCGCAGAATAGAGAACAGACCTCGTCGGTACCCTCTGTGGCGCACTGGAGGATGGCACGGGCTGGTGTCCTCAGCGGAAGACATCGAGTGGCTGCTCGTTCGAAATATAGGTATTAGGAAGATAAAAGTATGAGTGTTATACACTTCCTATGTAAGGTGCACAATGTACAGACATTTCTGGCGTGCTCTTATATAGTGAATAGGGACTTTACGTTTTAGGACGGGAAAGTTCCCGATATTAACCATTAATGAGAATTAAGTCGAGCATGTGAATAATGTAAACTATCAAATGCTCAAAATGCTACACAACAAAGATATACAAAGAGATCTACAGTCCTAGTTATGTTACAGACACACAAACGAAACCATTTAAAAACGAACCGGTATGATGCTATTGTCAATAACGTAAAAGTTTTGGCTAGCCTTGAGTCAATTTCGCTTGTGTCAATTGGCATTAATGAGATCATCACATAGGAAGACACCTTTACGACGATGGGCATGAATATTTCAATGGCATATATTCTTGGGAGATACTAAGAAAATCACAAACAAGATATAATCAATACCTATACAATCTTTCCTATTTGGATGAAGTTTAAAACCTTCTCTGCAGAAACACTCGTAGCTTCCCTGTGTATTATGACAACCATGCTGACATCCTCCGTTGTTGATCGAACATTCGTCAACATCTAAAGAGAAAAAAGAAAGTTTGTAATGATTATGTTCATGTAGAGAGAATGCATTTTGTGAAAGAAATCGCGGGAGCTGATGGTTGACAGTGAACAAAGAACTTGATGACTATCACAAGATAATAATAATAATAACGATAATGGTAAGAACGAAAATTGTAAATGTTACACATGGTTCCACAAGGATACACAGTAGGGCCAGCACTGTTCATGAGAATCCACCTACCTCCGCAGTGTGTTATTCCATACGCTTGGAAGCCTGCATCGCAAAGGCATCTAAAGCTTCCCGGGAGATTGACGCAGGAGTGATCACAGGTATCGTTCATAGCGCATTCATTAACATCTATATAAAACAAAGAAAACACCAACAATGATACACGATGGTTAACGATTAATCGCTAATTTGAAAGAACAATTCTGATTGGTTCCAAGCCACTCTACTTTGCAAAATGCGCATGCAACTGTGACCATGGTAGGCCAATTAATTTAGCGATTAATCGCCAAGCTTTTTGTTACGAGCCAATTGTGAATAATCTACATATGTATTCGATCTAACCATCCTTGACATATCTGAAAGTGGGAAAGGTCCACAGCAATATAAAGACAGTTTCTTGGATAAGGTTAAAAACCACCATCGGGTAAGATGATATGACATTCTCCATTAATTCAAAGTTTGATGCAAAATGCATTTCACACCAAATTTTCACCAATAATATAACAAAGGTGAAATATAAGACAGCATAATAATGAAATGAAAAGTTTTGATAAAACATTGATGGTTATCGGTTTCCTTTTGGGGTCTTTCGGAACGCAGTTAAAAGACGGTAGGTTTTACGATGGTTGGTCAGGTCACCGCAAAGTCTAGGTTTTTTTTTGTTGTTGTTGTTGTTGCTTACCTTCACATGCTAGTCCTTCCGACGTAAGCTTGTACCCTTTGGGACATGTACATTCATATGAACCTAAACGATTCGTACAAATGTGTGAGCAGCCGCCATTATCCACCATACACTCGTCACGGTCTGAAATAAAGATTCAATTTCAATTTATTACAACCATAAAATATAATAAAATATAACACATATATTAGCATCAAACGAGATGGTTATTTATTTATTTATTTATTCATTCTTGTATTATATACCCAGGGTCGTCTCTCTAGTATAGAACAGCTTTATAAGAGATCCCTGCACAATTACAATACAACCATAATACAATACATTACAGGAGAATTATAAAAATATGTCAACCATAGCATATAGAAATATATAACCATTAACAAAACCAGAAAACAGAACCATACAAAAAAATACTATAACACGTTTCAATTCGTCGAGGATAGTTACTTACACATTTTTTAAGAGAAGTAATTCAAACTGCTGCAAGATGTCATTATAAATATGGAGGTCTTATCCTTGTTTTTTTAATTCAAAGTTTTTATTTAAACATGAATGGTATACACCAGTGTCAATGGCGGAAATCTCTCCCCAAGGTAGGGGGCCAGAGGCTAGAACATTTGACAAGAACAAAAAAGGGTTATCACCAAAAATGTCAGGTCATTTCCACCTAAATAAATTTGAACCCACCCCCCCCCCAAAAAAAATATATATATATATATATATAGTGCAAAAAAAAATATATATATATATATATTTTTTTTTTAGGATTATCACCTCAAAATTAAGGTCAGCTCATCGTCCAAAATAAATGTTTTATTTGGATTTTGAATGATGTATTTCTTTCTATCATAAAAGACCTAAAATAGTAGGGGGTCAATTGATATTATGTCCCTCCCCCTACTATTTTGGATAGGGGACGCGTACCCCCTGTCCCCCTTGGATTTCCGCCCATGACCAGTGTTCGACACTGAACAAACTGTCTTTTTTATGGCAGTTGCAATCGATTGCAACTCTTTCTGCAACGGGCCCAAGATGGACTCTCTGAACAGGTCTCGTACTCACCATTACACGTTCGCCCATCTGCCAGCAGGTCAAAGCCTTCAGGACAGCTGCACTGCACACCAGTGGGTGTGTCCTCACACTCCCGATCGCATCCACCGTTGTTCAGACCGCACGTCTCTGTGGACAAAGTAGCGACCATTAAGTAACAGCACAATACATTCTGCAGACTGAGGACTTATTCAAGTCATTGCACTTATTACGGGTAAATTTCTAACAATCTCGTATACATTACTATTCTCTGAAGTATTGTATCATCTAAGAGCTAAGTGTGTATTAAAAGCATATGGCTCATATTGATTGATCTTGACTGATGTGTTTCGAGACCAAGGAGGTTGACCAACAACTTTGTTCGATTTTGGCAATGTCAAATGCATGCTTGTTACTACCAAGGGTAGTAGCTCCATGTTAATTCCATGGCATTGTGATATTTCATCGACTTTGGCGATGTTTTTCCATCATGTTCCTCCAAGATATTGAATGAAAAAACGATAAAAATTGGTGTGGATAATAATAACGTCATCACTTCATTATTGTTTTATGGTCTTTAATTCAATACGCATTATATTGTAGATATATTACATCCATTATTAATGGAGATACCATTCCCGGGGAAAAAATATGTCATTCCAGTATAATTGGTTTTCGTGATTCTGTCTTTTCAATCGAATAACTTCAACCTACTGTTACCTAAACCTCATTTGATTGCATTTATGTGACATTAATATTAAGATTTTCAAGAAATTCAAAATCAAATAAAACAACCATGCACTATGTATTACGAGGATAATCAAAAATCAATTCATAAGGGTAAAAAAAACTAACTCAAATAAAAAAAAATAGTTCAAATTTAAAATTTGAATTACAGTATTACATAGGCCTGGTTTTTTTTTTTGGGGGGGGAGAATCTGCTGTTTATAAAGGTCGTTTTAAGAAATGTATGTTTCGTTTTTGAGTGGATTTAATACGAAGACAGATAATAATATACTTGGTACTATCAATATCATAATGCATTTTCTATAAACAGCATGAAATGGAATAAAAGCCAAGTGGTATCGAAATTCTTTCGGTCCCCCAGCAAATTTGACTAAAAGTGAGTTTTCCTCAACAATTTGGGTGCTTTGGATTGAAATTGCAAGAGCTTAACGAGACAACAAAATGACTTTGCGCGGAAAGCACCGATTATTTCATCAGGAGCCATTTCATAAAGAACTTTATTACAATTATGTCAAATTTGCTACTGCATGTAACTATTATGGTAACAGGGCCAATCAGCCAATTCACATGGAAGTTTCAAGGGGGATTTCTACAATGGTAAAGTTGATCACAAACTGCTATGGACAAGATGGGACATAAAACGCGCGGCGCGCGGTTAGTAAGTTCGCGAGATGTGTCAATCGTCACTTCATAGACTAGGAATGATTTTTATAAAAGGAATACCTTTCTTAAATGAAAGGAATTCATTCAAATAGAGCCCAGTGAGCGGTATCATCCGTAAATTTTAATATAAAATACTATTGCCTTGAGTTGTACATATTTGTCGTGACCCTTACATCATCTTTGATACGAAAGAGGAAAGTCTTTAATAGTGCATTGTCGTCCCCCGTTAAGCTCTTGAATTAGGGAGTTTTCGATGTGCACGTCCACTGGTGGATGTCACGTAAGTACGTCATAACCTCCTAATTTGTGTTCACGGTTTACCAAGTCGACGGAATGAAAGAAGGCGACACACTGCGCATGCCCAGACTCAACGATTGACGCATCACATATCAACTTTTCGTAAAAGCGACGTGGATTTCTCTTCAATCGTGTCTTTCGCCTGGATAGTGGACAGGCAGTGTGTACATCACTAATATTGCGCATGCTCTATGTATCGCGTTTTCTACTTTGAACACAACTCAGGATATTATGCCACACTAACGTCACGTCGACTGGTAGACGCGCAATTGAATACTACGAACAGGCTTTTGGAACAGTATAACACAGATTCTAATACTAAACACGAAACAAAGACAGAAAACATATTTGTGAAAGAATTTTTTTACACATTTAAACTCGAGCGTACCTATCCCAGATAATGATGCCCCATTGTGTCTTGGACCGAGAACCTCATCTGCGCGAAGCGCTGAAAAAGACCGGTTTTAATCACGTCATTTGCATATGAAAGTTTAGCTCTCCACCAAACCACAACACAAAATTCCGACGCACAAGATTTGAACGATTTACCGTTCACTCTACCTCAATTTGCATGTCGTTTTTTAAATGATTGTTGTTGTTCCACTGATAAGTTCAATCTTAATACATAAAACTTCAAAACTTGATAAAATAAATTGTAAAATCTCTTGCGCCAGTATTTTGTGTAGCGTGTTTGGATAAATTTACACAGATACCTTTATATAACATTCCGAATTCTGGAGAAGTTGGGTTCTTTATTGTTAAAAAAATACCATTCAAATAAATGGGATGTTTCGTAATTAGAATGTTTTCAATGTGAAAATTTTATTACATTTCATATGCATAATGTCACATGATTTGCAAATTATTGTTTCCACGTGACTGCCGCGTGGGAGTCACGTGAAAACCATGTGACAGTCGCGTGATATGTACCTGAAGTGGAGGAATAGTCGTCCGGATCGTCGTACGCCTCTCCATGCGATAGCATTAGGTTGAAAAAGATACGAGAAAGTGTCGGTAAACATCTTCATCATGGACGTGGTTTGAATTTTGACGAATCAGAAGAGAGTAAATTCATGGATGCGCGCGCATCTGACATTTAAGTTTCTCCAATAAGCTTTCGTAAGTATTTTTTTCCTCTAAAAATCATTTCAAAATAGGAGAAATTAAGTTTTCCAAATTTTTCTCGTCATTTGGTGTTTTTCCCCCTGCATATTCGATGTGAAGGCTTCACTTGTTTACATGATTATCAAAACTCCTCAATCGAATAAAAGAAGGAATTGCTAAAAAATATGAATGACACGTTAAGGATACTATTCGCCGTCTATCATTCAAACTTTTACTATCTATTAAAGCAAACTACTACAAAGGACGGTGCGATCAAATAGCAAATCATATACTACCAAGACTACTATTGGGAGATTTCAACTTTGCAGATGCACGCACATCCGACAAGGATCTATGTCTAGTAAACAAGAAGCAAAATTTGATAAAAACTTGGTGTTAGTTTCTATCTACAAAAACAAGTTTAAATATAAGAACTTTCAGAAAAGGATAGCATTATCTTCTGACTTTGAACTTCGGATCAGGGTCCCGTTTAATAAAGATTTGGTGTAATAACACTTGCACAATATCTATAAAAATGTTACAATCAGCCAATAAAATTGTAGGATTTCAGTAGCTTTAAACTTTTATTGGATAATCGTTATTATACGTTTTAATGAAACGGGCCATTATTATTCTGATTTATCTTGAAGAAGAACAGATGCGTGCTTGATGATTTTGAATGGAGAGGTCCATTTCATCGCTTGTATTTAAATCAATTAACATTTTCATCTGGATTTCCATGTTTTTTCACTGTACATTCTACACGCTATAAGGTAAACTAAAGCAAACATTAAACTTTATTAACAAAAAAATGGGGGATAAGTTTTAAACACAAATGTTACCAATTCATTAGTATTTTGACTCAACGGGGAATTGAATATAATGATAAAAAAAATGTATCACATGGGATCAATATCACTAAAACGAGGTAGAATGACTAATTTGTTTATTCTTTCTTCAGGTATATCAAACGCACGATTATAAAAAGAAAGCACAATGATCATGCATGCGGAAATTGAAGATTATACATAAACGATATATTAATATTATTACGAGGTGTATTATGAAAAGGAACCAAGTTTTTATTGAATTAAATTTTTGTGTACATTCAACTTGTCAGTTGTCAGTTTATTCGTGCCCGTGGTGTGAACAGACATTTAGCATGCTTTTGAATACAAGAAGGGGTGTGAACTTAAAAGGGTGTGAATAGAAAAGGGTATTGAATTGTAAAGGGTGTCAATAGAAAATGGTGTGAATATGAGAGGGAGTTAATATGAAAGGGGTTGAATATGAAAGGGTGTAAATATGAAAGGAAGTTAATGTAAAATGGTGTCAATAGAAAAGATGTGAATATGAAAGGTTATTAATATAAAATGGTGTCAATATGAAAGGGTGTTAAGGGTGTGAACATGATAGAGTTTAAATACAAAAGGATGTGAATATGAAATGTTTTTAATATGAAAGGTTGTGAATGTAAAAAGGTGTCAATAAAAAAGTGTGAATATGAAAGGGTGTTAATATAAAAGGGTGTCAATATGAATGGGTGTTACGGGTGTGAATATGAAAGAGTTTTAATATGAAAAGGTGTGCATATAAAATGGTTCGAATACAAAATGGTGTGAATATAATAAAAGGGCGTGAAAGGAGAAATGAATGACGGCCTTGGCCTACCTACACACGTTCTTCCATCGGTGTGGAGATTGTATTTTTCGTGACAGCTACAGAGTGGTCCAATTGGTGAATCTGTACACACGTGTTGACACCCGCCATTACCTAGAGAACATGTGGCTGAAAGATAATCGAACATTTGAATTATCACTGGTGCATATATGGGGGGGGCTCACCCCCCCAAAAAAAAAATAGAAAAAAAAATATAACGAACAATATATCATTGATAATAAGAAGAAGTATAGGGCCTGCAATGCTCGAGCGCCCGATCAAGGTAGCCGTGCAAAAGCCGGGGTATCAATAAGAGCATGGCCCGCTGGGAGAACAGTTTTCGGAACTGAAGTGGCTACCTTGGGTAAATATGCCGTTATTACTACTAAAAAGTGAGCGAAGTATTATCAAATAAAGCCATATTTTCCACATCAAATACAAAAAGGAGAACTAGGGAAACAAGAAGAGGGTAAAATGTGATATCATTTTCAGAATATATTTGTCCAAATCTATCACAAAATCAGATTTTGGGGGGAAACGGTCGAAATTTTCGCTCGCTCGCGATTTTTCAGGAATCTTCCCCCAAACATCATGTTGTGCCCCCTCATTATGTCGGGCTACTTCTGGGAATTTACTATATTGTCTTGGTGGACGACTTGGAGTATTACAATTTAAAATGATTACTTACGTATACAGTTCTTGCTACCAGATAGAAGATAACCAGGTCTGCACTGACAAATCGACTGAGCATTGGCTATATCAACGCAGTAGTGAGCACAGTCAAGGTCTGGATTTAAACAACCAGCATCATCTGCAAAATGATTAAAGTATGAGGTAAAATGTGTAAAGAGTTATACGTTTTCCAACTTGCAATGATAGACATGAATATGATAATCCTTTGTCTAGCGTTTTATTCTTACATTAAGTACATGGACTGTGGCGATGGTGATATTTCTTCCATCACTTCAAACATAATTGTTTATCATACTGAATGTCTGGATAGATGTAAGCATGTAGCACCATCATGTTGATCTACAAAATGATAAATGTATGAAAGCAAAATGTTCAAAGAATTGCATAGTTCATAGGTGCTATTTTCATGGTAATTT
This sequence comes from Lytechinus variegatus, assembly GCF_018143015.1. Lineage (NCBI taxonomy): Eukaryota > Metazoa > Echinodermata > Echinoidea > Temnopleuroida > Toxopneustidae > Lytechinus > Lytechinus variegatus. The sequence goes on along the minus strand of NC_054748.1, from coordinate 31,469,228 downwards.
CTAACCGGGCGGGCTTCATGCTCGCTCAGCAAAAGATATCATATGCACTGACCCATGATTTACGACAGAAAATGTTTCAATAAAGTTCATGAAGTATTTCTTCAATCTGTACAGGTTTATTTGTTCATTGTATAGATTAAATCTATTATAGTATTTAAAATGCCGTATAATCGGTCGGTTTGGAGTCGGTTTCGGTTACAGTCACACCAACGAAACCGACTCCAGACCGATCAAAAATATTACGTTATTGCCAATTACATACATACCATCCGTCGGTTTGAAGTCGGTTTAGGTTACAGTCACATCAACGAAACCGACTCCAGACCGATCAAAACTATTACGTTATTACCAATGAGAAAACATCGGTCGGTTGGAGTCGGTTTCGGTTATAATCACATCGAATGAAACTGACTCCAGTCCGATCAAAGCTATTACATTATTACCAATGACAAAGCATCGGTCGGTTGGAGTCGGTTTCGGTTATAGTCACACCAATGAAACCGACTCCAGACCGATCAAAAGTATTACGTTATTACCCATGACATAGCCTCGGCCGATTTGGAGTTGTCTTCTTCGGCGTGACTGCAAAACATAAGATAAAAGAATGACCTAACACACATATTTTGGGGGGAAAGTTTTGAAGACTTACTTGAACATGTTCTTCCGTCTTCATTTAAATACATTCCTTTCGGACACGAACACTCGTAACTTCCTATCGTGTTTATACATTCATGCTGACACCGATGTTCTCCAGTAGTACATTCATCTTTATCTGAAATACAATACATAAATATTGTTCCAATCATATGAAAAGGTAAAAGTCAAACCGCTGGGAAGGGATATATTACCATTTGGTCTACACCCGCTTAGTCTAATTTCACACATTGTCTCATCCTTGTTGTTAAATTGCCAGTTAGGCAAAAAGAAATTCATTTGTCTAGTATCCACTTGCTTTAACACTACCTACTTAATAACAGATCAACCGTTTACATGATTCATGAACCAAAATTTTATTTGATAAAGTTTAATAAAAATAAGTAGACGAAGTGGATATTACATTTGTTAATAAGACATACAAGGGGTATTAGATCAAGTGTAGTGCACAGAACGGCAATTAAACCAAATATGATACGTAACTTGTACTCCTAATGGGTTGTTGCAAGAAACTTGCGATCAATCGCAAGTCTACTCCTTGAAACAAGAAGTTTAATCTGATTTGCTACAGTTTACATTGATCTATAAGTTGTAAAATTGCAACAGAATATTTGCAACTGATCGCAAATATTTTCTTGCAACACCCCTAAGAGCTTAATTGTGAAACGGGACCGACGCCTTAACATATTTAATGAAAGGAACATAACAAAACTGAGCATAACTATAATAGAACATTATAACAAAAAAATCATTGATTATTAGAAATTATGATTTAAAAAATTAATGATAAAAAGATCAAGAGATTAATTATAAAAAATAGAATATAATCACACAGACCTCGTCATTGCATCCTTCACACGCACACACACCTTCACACACTAACATGGTTTACCAAATTTCCATTTAAGATACGAATCTCTCAAATATTTTGACATGTGGGAGCGCGCGCACACACACCCAAAGTTATCTACCATCGAAAAAACATAATAATAATAATGAGACTTTTAAAGCGCCAAATCCACTCTGTAGAGTGCTCAAGGCGCATAAAGAGCTAAGGGTTAAATAGCAAAGGTTTTATAAGATTTGTTTAAAGGTTCGACAGAGGTACATTTTTTTATGTCTTCAGGAAGGCTATTCCACAAAGTGGGGCATGCAAAAGCAAATGATCTTTCCCCCAAGTTTTTGAAACTTTCGGAATGACAAGTAAGCCAGAGGTGGATGAGCGCAAAGATGTGCCTGGTCTGTAGTGATTGGTAAATGAAAGACTGTATTGTGGTGCTGATCCACGAATACTATGAAAGGCAAGTAACAAAATCTTAAAGATAATCCGGTTTTTTATAGGGAGCCAGTGCAGCGAATATAAGATGGGGGTGATATGTGAGCGTTTACTTGACAAAGTGACAATGCGAGCGGCTGCATTCTGGAGCTTCTGAAGCTCTGAAGGAAAACGGACATCCATGCTTTTTAAATTCTCCTGTAAACCCACACTTACCTAAGCAATCCTTTCCCTCTCTGTGCAAGGTAAACCCGGCATAGCAGCCGCATTGGTAGCTTCCTAATGTATTTATACAAGTGTGTACGCAGCCTCCACTTTTTACTTGACATTCGTCCACATCTGTAAAAAAATGTATTTGCATAGCACAAAGAATTTTAAAAGCATGAAGACAGAAATACGCATTTGAATGTCATAAAGGGAAACGGTGGATGAAATTCATAGTTCTTGATGTCGAAGACATTCATTAACCCTGTGAACATGATATTTTTCTTCATCCAATTCAGGATGAGTTTTGTAAGTGGATAGAATGACATCAATTAAAACTTCCAAGTCAACACAAAGTTAATTATCAAATTGACCCTCTATCACTGAGCTTAAAAAAACATAACCATAAGGCGGAGTTTGTTGAGTCTTTGCACCTCTCTTCATGCACAGACAAAATGAAGTATACTGCAGACTTAGGAAAAGGTTGATTTTGCCTTCAATAATTATATAACATTATCTAGCATATTAATAAATCTTGAAAAAATTACATGAAATAGTAATATCAGAGCAGCATGAATAAGGAAAAATTGTTGTTAAAGTAACAAATTATATCTTATATATGTATTACACATGTATCTATATATGTTTTTAATAAAGATGTTACATAGAAAATACATCCAGAAATCTTGAACAAAAGTAAACACAATATATTAAGCTAAAGTGACAGAAGTTTCCAGCATAACACAATTCTTTAGGTGTATATCGTTCGCTTTTTGAGTAGACTTATCCTACAGAATTTTGAAAAGGTATTTTGGGTGCAGCAAAAAAAGATGTAAAGCAACAGGTCGTCGCTAGATTGTCATAATCCGTGAAAATTAACGCATATGTCAATGGCCATTCATGTTGGTCAGAAGAGCGATAACACTCCCACGCACTGTATCTTCGCATATTTGCATAGCGCGCGCATGTGCTTCCGGGAAAAAAAACTGTCGCACTGGAATTCAAATTCGCTACGCACGCGCACCGTTTAAATCATGGTCGCAATATCACCACGATTACGAGATGAGCATCGAACCTTGGACCTTGGAAAGGTGTCATGTAACTTACCAGTGCATGTGATTCCTTGTCTGCTGTAACCATCAATACAGGAGCACCGGTACGATCTTCTTGTTTGGGTGCAAACTTCGTTTTCTCTACAGCTATGTCTGCCATCGTTGCATTGATTTATCTCCGTATTCCCTGCAATGTAGTTTGTATTTTCAAGTCAAGCCTGTGTTAGTGCCCACCTGTCTATAACAGACACCTGCCTAGAGCGACCACTAAAACCGACGTCCATTGAGGCACTTTGTGTGTATAAGAGCCTGTTTTGTATTCCCTTGCGTGGTCACCACAGACAGGTTTGGCAATTGCTCAGAAAATATGCCACATGGGTAACTTTAACTCATAATAGCAATATTGATGATATATGAAGAATCAAAATGCTTTAATTCCCAGAATCGATAGGCCTAATAACGAAGATTTCGACTGAAACCCCCTGTTTTATGCTATCTGTATTGCGTATACACTCTAAAAAATGAAGTGCTAATTTAGCTCTTAAAGAGCGTGTATAGTGACTGCACTTCGGAGTGCTGATTTGTCTAGTTCAAATTTGAACGAGACAAATCAGCACTCCGAAGTGCAGTCACTATACACGCTCCTTAAGAGCTGAATTAGCACTTCATTTTTTAGAGTGTACTGTTCCGTTAAATTAAGTAATCTTTTATGAAAAGATGATCTGGTCATACCATTCTGATATTTTTTTTATATTTTCAGTGAATTTTTGGTGCGTTTTCTATTAGTGTTTAGCTAAATTAATTTGTGGATGGGCTGGACATGGGCTACAATAGATTTTTGGATTTAAATGGAAATGAAGCAGATAAATTGCTGAAAACTTTAGATTGGGAAAAATAATGACTTCCTCAAACTCAACCAAAAAAAAAATATTGGTGTAGTCCTGTAACGTTCCTACAAAAAAGGCTTACTAGTATGACTGAAGAAAATAAATATCACCGGATATAAACATAAATCGGATTTTGAGGTGTGTTGCTTTACAGTCCCTGATTCATATCTAATAGATCACCGAAACCAGATAGGCCTATACGTGTACGTGCATATTCAAGTCTTTGTATTGATATGAATTAATGGATAAATAATGAATAAGTATATAATGGGGATAGGACTATCTGTTTTGAACCAAGTTTTGAAGTCGTCTGAAATTATTTCAAAGATGACAAAATACCTCAATTCTAACTTACTTGTCAATAATTGGGAGGCTATCACAAAAGACGATTAACATAATCATTTCAAATATTTATATTGATTGATATCCCTAAACGTACTTCAAAGATTTTTTTCATTCGTTATCATACACCCAGTAAGGTGTAGGTCAAGGAGCTCTGCATTTCCCGAAGGCTTCTGACTGAACTGACGTGCCCTATTCAACTGGGATATCCTGGACGGCACGTTTGGCAAACCGCACGTGTCAAATCAATAGCATTATGGCTAACCTTCCCTGCAGGGGGTTCACGTACCCTACCAAGTCGATCAATGAGATGTGTCAAGAACAATTTCGATTATCATTTTGCAGTAGTTATGGATATTCCTTCCTCAAACATGCTAACTTCGGTCAGACCGCATTAATTTCTGACGGCTTCGCACTTATGTACTAGGCCTATTGCCTATCTCGGATACCGTTTGAATTAATTTTGCCTAGTGTTTTTTATTGTTTCGTTGCACTCGGGATACTTAACTAAACGTGCGAAATGAACAAAGTCATGTTATTTGTAGTAAGAACCTGTGAACTTTAGAAATTAGCATGTCAAAATGGTTTACTGGTTTACCGATCGTTTTGTTGAAATTCTTATTTTATTGCGATATTCTCAAGATTCAAATGGACAAATAACTTGTCCCTTCAGGGGTCCATTACAGAAAGAGTTGCGTTCAAACGCAAGTCCAAAAAATCAATCGCAAGTCTTAAATGCGCGCTGTTGATTGGTTGAAAATTAAGTTGCGCATGAATTTTAGAGTTGCAATTGATTGCAACTGTTTCTGCCAGGGGACCCTGGACGGAAGATGAGCAACTAGGAAATAAACTTCTTTATACATTCGAGTTAATAACACATACATGCACACATCCCAGCGTGGCCAGTGAAAAAAATCCAATTATGCCAGAGGAGCAGCGAAATTATGCTAAATCGCGAAAAATTATGCCAAATCGTTTTGGACCCTAGGATTTTCCACAGGGGGGGGGGGCAAAACCGTCCACCCAAAAAATTTGACAAGCAAAAAAAAAGGGTCTTCAATCACATATAAAAGAATTTCGTACGAGAAAAAAATTAATTGGCAAGAAAAAAAAAATTCAATCACAAATAAAGTATTTCGTACGAGAAAAAAAATTGACAAGCAAAAAAAAGATGTCTTCAATCTTCAAATACATCAAATTAGGCTAAATATGCTATTTTTATACAAGATTCTTTGCTGAAAAGTCTCATTGTGCCCCAAATTATGCTGAAAGGGTCGAAATTATGCCAGAAAGCATAATTATGTCAGTTCTGGCAACGTTGACACACCCTCGCACACACAGACACCCACACCCAAACGCACAAACGTACGACTTTAACATCCTTCCGTCAATATCAGCACCATGGATATAGCTTCTGCTCTTTCTCATCCACTCTGTAATTACAATAAATTCTGAAGCTTTTGATCTGGGTTAACTTGCAAAACATAAACCAACAGCTAAATTTTACTACATGATTTGGGATGATTTATTTAAATTGACTATATAAGATAGCATGATACTTTCTAAGAATAGCTCTTCGTCTTATCACAGCATGGTTGTATATACTTTAAAGAGAAATAGCGTCGACTTGGCTTCGAACCCTAAACCCGCATAGCAAGAACCCTTCCCCTTTATAACCTATACAGGTAAATCGATTCTTCCCCGCCTTAAAACAAAGTAGACGCGAGACCATCGGAAAACAATTTCACCTTGTCCCTGAAACGTCAGAGTGGATATTCTCTCGCCCTTAACTTTTGTAGCATCGCTACACACAAACAAGCAAAGAAATGTGGCAGAATGATGAGACTTTTTCCCAGCGGAATGCCGTATGGCTCTCTCTTGCGGCGTTGGATAGTATTTATTAACACCTCGCCAGACGATCCCTCGACAATACTCCAAATGAATATACGTGTCAACATCCAGTTTGATTCGGATAAATAGTAGTAATTATTACACGGGAACTTTCCTCACTAAATCCATCCGCTAAAAGAGTCGATGATAAAGAAACTGAAGAGGTCTCGAGCATATTTTATATGTATACAACACATATCATATACGGAAAAGGGACATGCTTAAAACATCAAGTTTAATTACAAAGTATAGTGGTAGTATATATGTATTTTTTTACAATTCTGTAACTGAAATTATTTTCTTTAAAATTTCCGGTGAAGACATGTGAAATCTATGATCTATGAATAATCAAAAGTTCTTACAGTCTTAAAACCGGATTGAGCCTTAGCCAAATATTTGCAGGATAGGCCCATCTTGAACTGACCTATAGGTAACAATACTTCTTTCGTAAACGAATAAAAAAGGGTCTTCCGCTCCATTCCGTATTTGCAAACAGATAATCCTTTATTAATATTTCTTAATGTATCCTTTCTTTCGATTGAACTATGGAAAGACGAATAAAACACAAATGCTGTACCTCTCACAAGAAACATTTACTCTGAAATATGCATCAAGGCGATTTTTGAAATGGTTCACCGTATCTGCATCTCGGCATCTCAAAATTTGGTCTCATTACAAAACAATAAGCTATTAGTTTGGGATATTTTAGAGAGTTTCAACCCCTCCTTATCATTTTAAGAGATAGGCCTTAGAGCATCTCAGGCATGTCAGAAAAGACCATTCTGGAGAGAAGACGATGTGGCACAGTCATGACAGTATGCTCGGGTGTTCACATTGGCCCGTATTCTGAAGTCAGGTTTAACTAAAACTCAGGTTTAAAGTTGTGGTTTAAGAATGGAAAGCCAAATTACATAAATCAGTAACAGTACAGATATCATTTTTCAGCTCATTTGGCTCTCAAATCATTCATAATTGTCTAGGAAGTATAAATAGATGATTGTCTTCACCATCGATGAATCATGAAAGAGCTCAGTAAACATAAGAAACAGACAACTTACTAAAAATTTTGATACTTTTGGCCTCCCATAGTTAAACCACAACTTTAAACCTGAGTTTAAGTTAAACCCGACTTCAGAATACGGGCCATTGTGTTTATAATGTTTTGCGAATATATTTACAACATGTACAAAGTCTGGAATAAGACCAATTCACGTAGTATACTATGTGGAGAAGTAATTTTTACTGTTAAAACGGTCAAATTCAACAGTGTGGAGGTAATTTCACACCGAGGACGCCTCTGCGGTGGTAAGCACACTGAGTTCGCATAGTTGACTATATCATTAAGTGTACCACACTTGATGATACTCAAAACTAAGAGCACTGTTATGATTCCACACTCTTTTTCACCGTTTGACCACACTGTGAGCATGCTGTGGGAGACTATGTACATTCCGGTATGGGGATAGACACGGTTTGTCCATTAACAAAGATCGAAGGTGTCAGATTTAGCACCTCAAATTTATTGTGCACAGTCTTTTGGTGTGACACAATTCGCTTCTCACAAAAACCATTGCGTGATAATTTTACACACTTCGGACTCATGATAAATCTCCAGAGCGCAGTTTTAACATTCTAGGGCATGTAGGGTGTGGTCCTCTAGGGACACGATCTTGTCAAATTTAGCACCCCAAATTTTACTGTGTACAGAATAATTCAGTTTTTTGTTGTAACACAATTCGCTTTCATGGCTTAGCTGCATCGTAATGGTCAGTGCAATAGTTAATTCCTTTCTCCAGAAACCTTTGACACCATTTTCGATCCGGAGGTTTGACTGGGGTTTTTTTATTGCAAAATTGTGTGATTTCAATGGCCTACTAACTTTTTGTTGTTTTTTATCGATGGACCGGCGGCAAAACTTGTTTTGAACGTCTTGTGAACATTTACATAGAATCCTAATTTCGGAAGTCCTTATTAGATATGTTGCCCGGTGAACATTGCCTTCATTTTTAATAGACGGTTAAGAGAAAGAGGATGTTTTCTACACTCAAGTGATGACCCCTCTAGCAAAAGTTGCGCACTTCATTCATTAGTAACGGGCAATAATACATTATATACACCGGAGATGAGGCTGGATAGCGAGTCTTGTTTTCCACGAGATGGTAAGAGGGTGACACGACGTCTTCAAATAGATATCTCCTAAAGCCTTCTGCCTAGTCTTTAGGCAGAGACCCTGAAAAAAACTTGAATAAAAATGCGGTCTTGAGACGAATCTAGAACGAAAATAATTTGTTAAGGGAAAAATGAAAAATAAAAAAAGGAAGAGAAAATTAAAGGGGGGAAAATATGAAGGAAGCTACTTTTTTTTTAATCTGTGGCAAAATATAGTCAATTCTGACTGGTGTCACTTCTAAAGCCAATAAAAAGAAGAATAAGAAGTTCTATATTATTTGCCACATAAGATAGAATATAATTCGACCCGGTCGGTGATCAGTAGAACTCAAATTCAGATCATTCAATTAATAACCAAAGTGAAGGCCATCATCACAGTAATTTACATTTATCAAAACTCATTCGAAGAACTGTATTGTATTATTTATAGATTAGTCCTTCAATCGCATTAAAAAAATGAATCTTAGAGTAAGAGCTTGATTACATGCTTGTAATTTTCAATTCTTGGTTGGTGGCATCGTTCATTTAATACAAACACTAACTTTATTATCAAGATAAGCTAAAAAAAAATGAGAAGGAAAGTTGAATAAATTTGCATGAAAGAACATGCTTCTAGTACTGACTAAAAGATATCAGACAAGCACGGACAAAACCAACTGGTGTTGATGCATTACATTATCAACAAGGTCCGCAACAATATTTCTTTCATCCATAACCTCTATCATTTAAAATTAAATTAATAAACAAGACATTTGAATGTTCTCATTGATTTAATGTGCATTTAGAATGAAGTACCAATTAATGAATCTTTTTTTTCAGTTCGTGTGTCGCTTCAAGGTTGTATGTATTTGAAGAATGAAGAAATATCCTAATATTCCATCTTTATTTTTTTTGTGTGTAGAATTAAGGCTTGAGTTATGTTATGGACTTTTTGGACAGGCATTAATAAATTTTATCACTTCAGAACAAGTTGACGACGTCATTTAGGTTATGCATTCCTTTGCAGACTGCAGAAGCCCATCGACCGAGATTCTAGTAGCTTACTCCTAAGCTCTGCAAAGATATCACATTCTCTTAAATTTAAGATACACGGAAGCATCCTAGACAAATCATTCTATATAGAGTCGCCATGTCCTTGACATATATCAGGAAACTATGTGGTTTCTGAAGGAGCTGATAAATGGAAACATTTAATGATTTTAAAGATTTTTAGACAGTTATAGTGTCCATAAAAGGATAGTTCCGATAGTCCCAAGGGCACACAAGAAGGTGTTTTACACGTCGCGTGAACTCCGTTGAACTTAAGTGAACTTCAGTACATGGGACTAGGCGACGGACAGACGGCATCCTCTCCAGCAATGTCTTACTCAAGTGACAAAGAGTTGAATATTAATAGGCTCGAGCAGCAGAAGTCGGTTGCTGCACGAGAAAGAGGGGTGAAGAGAGCTTGTTTGACCTCATTAATCGTAACACGACGGTATACACGATCAGCTGACACACACTTTCCTACAGGTGTCACGTGATCTAATCGACGAACAACATAGTCTGTCGATTCAGTCTCTTGTTCAATATTGAGAAACATATCCGCTGATCACTGAATTATTTAACTACTCATTTGGGGTTCTTTCAAACCAGACTGCACCTGGAGCATAAATCCTCGGGTTGCAGTATTCTAATATCGCAATGGATTCTGGAATTAGTCAATTCTTTGACTTCAGACACCTTCCGATAACAAACGGCTTACTAACACAAGACTAATACCTGACATAAGACAAGATACGATAGCAGATCGCGATAATGTTCATGTTATTCAACTCCGCACACGATGGGGCGATTATTTGACACAGAAACTTGCCAGTGAAGGTTCAAACACCGCTTTTGGTGTCAATAGAATCGTTCTCATGTCTATTGACCGACGGGAAAGGCTCAATAGTTAGACATCTGGCTAAGGCTTGTCTGCAGGACGCCAAGTGAAATATACCGAACTCTTGAGAGAAACATGACGGTCGTGATAAAAGCAAAGACTAATACAGACAGTAATCAACCACTGCGGACATTCACTCTGGAATCTAGAACACATAAGTCTTTGTCTCCCTTTGTCTGCGCCATGCAATCGTTTAAACTACAAAACCAAATCAGCTGCCATTACAAAGAGCTCAAACAACACTTGAAGTGAAATTTCGTAGTTAGTAATACCTCTTACGTTTGGTCGGTCAGGCAACTTAGTAGAGATACGATCGATTTTGAAAACATGTTTTCTTAAGTCTTTTGACATTGGCCCTGAGAGGACATGACCTGTCTGTGCTGCTTCTAGAGATGGCGTTGAACTCCAAAAGAAAGCTGGAGAAATTTCTTTCTTTTTTGCTCAGGCGGGGGCTCTGGGGGGTTTCAAGAACTTTCCAAACACGCAAAAGCCAGATGGAGAAGCTTGTCAACTATGGAAACTTTCTTGCCACAGCTTTTAGAGCCTTACATCGTACGATTGGCTTTGGAGGAACTTTATTCCAAATCAAGAATCAATTCAGAATGCTATTAAGGACAAAAAACACAACCATTTGGTTCTACTAAATGAAAATAATAATTCTTTCAAACCTTTTTCTTTTTCTCATTCGAATACGTACTTAGTAATCTGTTCTTGCTAGTTTTGTTTGAATCATCGAAAGATTTGTTTCTCTTTCAACAATTTGCACCTCCAACGGAACACTAAGAGAGCGCCATCAAGGTTGAGATCAACTTCCTTGCTGGAAAGGACATAGTGTCTCACAGTGCGTTCAGTGTCAAACACAAAAGTGCCAAAAAACCCTGTTTTTCCTGCTTGCACACGGAAATGCCAATTTGCACCCTAAAACTTGCGACACTGCATCTTTTAGTGTGCACACTTGTTATGTACCATAAAAGTGAGCAAAATGTAAGAAACTGTCTACCTGGGTCCCGTCTCACAAATAGTTACGATTGATCCAATCAATCGTAGCTCTGTGGAAATCCATCAGTGTCATAATTTTTCTATAGGAAAGTGGCACAATGTCCTTTGTAAAAAAAGAGAGAGAGAAGCACAGTATATTAAAAAAAACAATGAATGCATGAATATACGTACATCAAAGCTGGAAAATATTTTGAACAAAAATGCATAATACATGTTGACGTTGCTGGCCGTCCATAATTGCGATTTATCGGATCAATCGTAACTCTTTTAAGACGAGCCCCAGTAGTTACTTTACAAAAAGGCGTCTCGGGCATGTACTGTAGGGTGCAAAGTTGCACCCATATCGAAGCTCCTAGTGTTTCAAGGGTGCAAAATGGCTGCATTTATTAAGTGTCCAAATATGATATTGAAGAAGGACCGTCTTCGGCATTAGGATAATCTGATAATGCTCTTGATTTCTTTGTTCCTTTGTTTTAGTTGGATTTCTTTGTATATAGAGCATTCTTCCTGAGGTTGTGAGCAAGCAAAGCGAACGATTGAATGATATCTTTATTAATAGTGAATATAGTAATAAATCTAGTGTCTACAAAGTCATACCGATAAGGGGATTTTTTAAACAAAGATAAGTTAATATTATACTGCATAAAAAGTACAATAGGGTGTTTTAATGAAGGAATTGTTGTTACAATTCCTTGATTTAACAAAAGATACCACTTTTATTATTTTTGAGGGTTTGGGGGAAGTAAATTCTCACAAACCCCTACAAGTACGCCTATTTTAGTAATTAATTTGCATCAGGTTTTTCATCTATCATGTCCATGTATAATCTCTGTACAATTTGAGTAGCGTAATCACATTTTCTTGTACAAAGATGGAAATTGCTGAAATAAATATAATCGCGCTAAAATTGAAGGAATGTTTATCTAGTGGAATAGTGACATATTGCGATATTGACCTTGTTTGTGAAAAAGGATGGATTTTATTTCAGAACAAAACGGAACCGGATAGTAATAGAGTTGTGCTGTCATGGCCATTATCCGGCCATATACTCACGTCCACAGTGGGGAGTGAGCTGTAAGCAAGCAATGCCGACACGTCAGGCGGCTAGAGCCCGGGGCATGTCGGCTCCAGATCCGATCAAATGTTTCTGTTTGTTCTAGCAATGGGGTTAACCTAATATCACCTGTTCGAAAACAAAAATATTGGGTTCTTTAAACGTCTGCCAAACATACATGACAGAGTGGCCCTTGTTTTGTTACGCTGTGAAAGTTTCTTAGGCTAGGTGAAACAAAGGGACGCAAGACAAGCAAGATTAAACAACTATTTAACCTCACCTCTGTAGTTCTTATTCTGTTCTTGGGGTTTGATATTGGTGTTGTTCTTAAAGCGAGTATTAAAATCATTCCACTCTTTCTGTAGTTGTATTCTGCATATCCAGATCTAGTTTGTGATAGGTCATACTGCAGTTTTTTTTTCAAACATTAGGCAAAGTGATGAAGAAAAAGAAAAAGAAATCAAATACTAGATGATATTCTTTCATGTCATTTAAAATGCGCCAATTTCGAAATTTGATTATATTCGATCAAAAGACGCATTGAGAGAAAGGAATTGTGTCACAGCAAAAACTAAATTAAACTGTACACAGTAAAAAATTGGTGCTAAATCTGACACCGTCGTGTCCCTATAGAGGACCCCGCTCCGAGGTGCTAAGATTACACCCTAGAGAGATTATCATCCAAAGAGTGTAACAGTTTTATGCTGTGTACATCGGGCCCCGTCTTACAAACAGTTACGATTGATTTAATCAATGTCAACTCTATCTAAAAATATATTTCAAGCAAATTTTCATTTCAGATGTTGACGTTGCTGGCTGTCCATATTTGTGATTGATCGGATCAGTGGTAACTCTTTGTAAGACGGGGCCCGATATTACGTCTATATAGGATTTATCTATGTGTGGGAGGATAAATTGATTGGTCCCTATCAGGAATTCTCTGTGTGCAACGATATCCCCCCTGTGACCTATGTTGAGAGTTGAAAAGAAGGTGGCGAAAAATATGGCAAAGGCCTCTACAGAATTAGCAGGTTCCGCCGGGAGCCATGTCTCGTCATCGATCACTCCAAAACAAAAGAAAGTACTAAGACGGTGCCCAGGTCACACCACCGAAACCGGCACCAGAACGAGCATAGCGAGTGCGTGGTTTCCAATGGCATGCCATCGGTCGGTTTGGAGTCGGCTACGTTGGTGAGACTGAGACATAAAAGCCTCGGGTTCTCATTGGTATGATGATGTGCGGTGGAATATTTGATCAATGTCACCCCAGAATCCATTGATACGATCGTCCTATTTCGTCGAGGAATATTGCTAATATAGGATATCCGTATGAACTTATAGGATAATTGAACCCGGCGAAAACTTCGATCATCCCTGTACGAACACATTGTCTAAGTGTGTTCACACTGTGTTTATGGTGCCTTCAAAGTGTTTATCCACAGTGTGTTTATTCAGTGTGTTCTCAGTTTATTCAGTGTGTATTCACACTGTGTTAACCGTTTATTCACCAAGTGTTTACTCTGTATTCACAGGTTATCCACAGTGTTTTTGGAGCGCACTCGCAATGTGTCCATACAAACATACATACATTATATATTTATAAAGCGCTTTTCCATTAATATGCTCAAAGCGCTTTATAATAATAAAACCAAAAAAAAAGTTAATTTTGCTCTCGACGTTCACAGTCTGTACATAGTGGATCATGATTGTGAAGTAGTGAATCATTCTTTTAAATGCTCAAATTTAAGTTTGGAGACACTCTTGTTTGAGGTTCCACAGTGTATCTACAGGGTGTTTAGAGAGTACATTATTTGAAAATGTAAATTACACTTTTAAAATTTCTCAATTTACCCATTTGACCAAAAAAAATCCCACTGTGGACACCTTACAGTGTTCGCCGTGTGCTCGCATTTGGTTAAGGTGTACGTGATGAACAATGCGTAAAGATGTAATTCAAACTTAAAAAAAACCCCTGAAATTCAACAGTGTGAGGACAATTACATACCCACTGTGGACACCTCTAAAGGTGTAAGTTTTCACACTGTGGATTATGTGAATGTGTGATTCAAACTTTTTAAGTGTCCAAAAAGAAGAGTGTGAACACGATTTCATATATTGTTCACACTGTGGTACACATAATGTTGACACTATTTCTTTCCAGCACGGATATTTATCTCTACATTAATGAACTTAAACCGATAAACTATCTGACTGTAATAGTGCAACCTTGAATGCGAGTTTGGGCGCCGTTATGCATGTGTAGTTCTATAAAAAATACCTGGGGGAACTAATTTAGGGGGTACAGGTTATGTCCCCGGGCGGTGGGTCATAATGCTGTTCGAAAAGTTTTGTGCAACTTCACGAACGACGGGAGCATATTCTCAGGTGCTATGTCTGCCATGTATGGATACATCATTCAGCGAGAGAAAGGGTCACCAGTACCGGATGAAGTCATTCGCAACCTACAACAGCAACCAGAAAAATAGGCCACGTCTTATTCTAGGTGAAGGTCGGTCCCGGAAATGAATATTTGATCGATTCACCTCTGTAAGACAAAATCTATAAATCTATTAACAAATGTCATGCAGCTTGATATTCTTCTCACATTCGTACCCCCAGGGAGCGTCTTATGAAGAGATCTGCGAGTGATTTTCACCGACAGATGTTATTAAACAAAACCTTGCATCCGATTGGCCGACAGTCAGCCTGAGAGTACATACTTTCTGCTTATCAAGGGGCCTGTTTCAGAAAACTTATTTGTAATACTGGTTAAAAGCTACCGAAATCCTAATCTGATTGGCCAATGGTACATTTGTTATATAAATTGTGCATTTATTAACTAAACAAGTCTCTATGAAACGGGACCCAGGTTTTTTTTTATTAGCCCAAGAGACATTACTCATATATAAATATATATATACATGTATACGACTATCTTCAAGGGTTAAATGCAATATTAATGATAAATAATATAGGATTTATATAGCCCACATATTCACCTTGCTAGGTGCTCAAGGCGCTCCTATATTACCCCGGCTCAGCTAGGCTACCGATTCTGATGCGCACAGCTTTTTGAGGAAATACTTCCTCACCTGGGTCGAGTGCAGCACAGTGTGGATACATTTCTTGCTGAAGGAAAACACGCTATGTCTAGGATTCGAACCCACGACCCTCAGTTTGAAAGGCAAGAGTCAGAACCGCGAGTCCACGACGCACCCACAATATTATATCACCTCCCAATAGTCATACTAACTTCATATGAATAAGAAATTACAACTTTTATTAAAACAACGCAGTATCGGTCATTCTTCAGTTTCCTAGGTGTTGTCATGGTCGATTGGTTTACAAAGGTGATTGACTACAGACATGAAAAACCAGGGTTTGATCTCCAGTAAAGGCAGTTACGTCACCTACGCCATTGAACCGGGGATCTAATCATTAGCGCTATATAGATAAAAATGGAAATAATTAAGTATTACCCCTAATAATGTGCGCATTGTGTTGGGAGAAAAGCATAGGTGATGTGATTGGACAGTCTCTCAAGGCCCTTTGGTGAACTCTTTAAGTGCTTGCTTAGTACGTGCTCAAATCCGATATGGACATCGATTGGCAGAACTTACACAAGAAAAACCGTCTGGACTTCTAGACGGCGGGGATCTCCAAATTTCGAATCCCCGTTCACATAAAAAAGGGATTAAGTTACAGTAATAGATCAAGCTTGAAATGCACTCCCGATATTTTCAGAAATAGAGAACCATATGCGCTAAAAGTTTGGGAAGTTAATAAACACTTTCTCCCCTTTCACTTGAAAAAAATTATCAGGGATTATGTAACAGTACTAAAGCTTGATATGCGCTATTGACTCTTCAAAATTGGAGAGTAATATCTGTTAAAGGACAAGTCCACCCCAACAAAAACTTGATTTGAATAAAAAGAGAAAAACTCAACAAGCATAACACTGAAAATTTCATCAAAATCGGATGTAAAATAAGAAAGTTATGGCATTTTAAAGTTTCGCTTCATTTCACAAAACAGTTAAATGCACATCTCGGTCGGTATGCAAGTGAGGAACTGATAACATTACTCACTATTTCTTTTGCATTTTATTACATGAAATGTGAAATATTTTGATTTTCTCATCATTGTCATGTGAAATGAAGTTTCATTCCTCCCTGAACATGTGGAATTCTATTATTTTAACATTTTGTGCTTCAGGCAAGGAGATCCTAATCATCAAATTCGTAAAAATTGAAATATTGTATAATTCAAACAATAAAAAACAAAAGAAATAGTGAGTGAGTGACATCATCGACTCTCTCATTTCGATGTAACTGACTCGTTCATATAACTATTTTGTTAAAAATAAGCGAAACTTTGAAATGTCATAACTTTCTTATTTTACATCCGATTTTGATGGAATTTTCAGCATTGTGCTTGTCTGATTTTTCTCTATTGATTCAAATCAACATTTTTCTGAGGTGGACTTGACCTTTAAGTGGGTAATAACCTCTTTCTTATGTCTTGGATTAAGTCACCAGGCGACTCATGTACTGCCATTTCAGAGAAAAGGATAGAAAAAGATTAAATATTACGCCCTCGCAGACATAGAGGGTCCCAAACAGAACATGAAATAGGCCGAAAATTTATTTATTCAAGTTGTATCATATGTAAAGTATAATGCCTTTATAATTGATTAGGAGCGAACGGGTGTCGTAAAGTTTACTTCTAATTCGTCTAATGCCAATTCGTCCAATTATTGCCAACTTCTCTACTATAATTTGGACTATTATAAGTTTGTCCACCATCCATATGGTCCAATTGTCAATTCGCCCACTCACTATTTCGTCTAATAACCAATTGGTTCAACAGCAAAACGGTTATTACACAACTCGTCATGAGACGAAATGGTCATAGACGAAATGGTGATTAGAAAAAGTGATGATTGGACCAAATGATTGTTAGACGAAATGTTGATGGACGGAATGGCACGAGACTAATTGAAAAGACCTCTCTAAGCGCTTCACAGATATATTTTTACCCCGGTCACCGAGTATTCCAGTCAGTCACCGGTGAGGCGCACAGTACTGTACTGGACAAGCTACAATGACTTTTACATCCTACCGGGTACCCATTTAGCACCTGGGTCGAGAGTGGAATAGTGTGGATAAACACCTTGCCAAAGGATGCCAGACCGCTGTGGGATTCGAACACACAACCCCTGTTTACAAGGCGAGAGGCAGAACCACTACACCATTGACCATTGACCCCAGGCACATTGCTGAACTAACATACATCGATCGAGCTTGATCCAGTTGATCGGTGTGTTGGGAATAGTATTAAAGACGATTATATTGTTGTTGAAACAAATGTTGTACAATAAAACAACGAGCAGCCTAAATGATTCAATTATGCTATCTTATGAAGATATGAACGCATCGATCTTTATAAGGTCATATGATAAACACAATAGTTTTAATTAAATGGGGCTTGATACTTGCTCTTTATATGTAATCATAATGACCTCGGCCATTCGATCCATCACTCTTCCACACTTGACTGGCTCCACTCCCTGGGGAACAATTTGGCCACACAAACATTGGGGATGTTTTTACCAGTGCACACATGATAATGCAATCATCACATTTACGTTCGCATCCTACAGGGTAACCACTTAAGTTAACACCTGGGTGGAGAGTGGATAAGTGCCTTGCAAAATGACTTCGGGTCGAATGGGATTCGAACCCTAAACCCAAAGATTAAGAGTCAGGTCACTTAACCACTAGAGCACGGTAACTCCACGGCACAACCACAGGAAGGATCAGGTAGAAGTAACTGGTCGAGCAATCGTCGATATGTCAGTTAATTTGAGAAAGTATGACTATGAAAAAAATATGACCTTTGAAATCGTGTTCAATTATTAAGCTTTTACAAGAATAAATTTACATTTTAATATTACGTGGTTTAAAGTCGGAAATAACTTCATCTGTTAGAAAATCATGATTGAACAAATAATTCAATAAAGAAACTGAGATTATAAACGAGGTAGGCCTCTTTCCCAAAGTAAATCATATAGCGATACGAAATAGCTTTTCTTTAACCATCTATGAATCTTCCAACCACACAACTTGGCAATGCCATCGACCTCAATCCCAAAAAGTGTACTAATCCGTCAACGGGAGCCGTTTCATAAAAATGTTCGTAAGAGCGAATATAACAACGACTTGGTGAACCTCTCTTACGCGCTAAATAATCACCAATGAACATTTAATGCAGAGTATCATATACCTCCAGAAAGGATCACCGGTCGTTCTTAAAGTCGCTCTTAATTTACGAACAGCTTTATGAAACACCCGCGGGGACCCACCAAGTCTAATACTGTATTTAAGCATTAACCGCGCGGGGTGTGTCATAAACAACTCTCCATTTACACGTTGTGTTCATTAATGTCGCCGTTCTTCCTCCGCCATCCTCTACTCTCACACACCATCGCCGGATGAAAAAGGAGATGGGCGGGCGGAGACGAACATCATATTGGACCGTAATTGGAGATTGCGGCCCATTTCTTGTCCTACCGAGAGAAATAGTGGCTAATTTCCGCCCCAACCATGCCAACAGGTTAAAGACTTGAAATTGGGGCATTCGTCTGGCCAACGCGTCTGTCCCCGAACAACCGCCCAAGTACTTCTTATTCTTCTCTGATCACATGAGATTTAGAATTTTACTACTCTTAGCTGTTGAAAATTAGTTCGCATGGCTGCATTATGACTGCATTAGTTTTATGATCAAACTTCAAACCTCCATTAGTCATGCAAATCGATAATGATGGCACCAACTGCGCGTTATATCGAAAAAGAATAGTGCTTTTTTCGAACAAAAGATTCTTAAAAGATGATACCAAATATGATGTTACGGATGATTCTTGTACTTTTTTAGAACAAAATTTGAATGTTTAATATGTAAATGGTCTTCCTGCAGCGATTTTGTACGAGGAGCGCCTGCTGACACGATAAAATTTAAAAAAAAAGAGAACCAACCACCATGATCATCACTTTGGCATTTTGACGAGCAAGTAATATTACGAGACACCGTATAGATTTTAGTCTCGTGTCATTGCGCCACGAAACGTTTAAGTTTTTACGGTCGACTTTCGAAAGGCCATTTCACACCTTACGACTGGTGCACAATCCGATTTGGAGCAAATTTCATTTTGCCCATGATCTGAAAATATGAGTGACAAGTATTTTAATTTGAGGTTCAAATTAACTGAAAGATTACTAATATAACAATTGTGAATGATTGCGAGCCTTCGCTTTGGAGTAAAGTCCAAAATAATTTAAAATCATTGTCAATCGTACGACTGCTATGACGTCATTACGACTATAGATATTAAATTCGCTTTTATTCTAATAAGGATGACAGCTTAGTGAGAGATTTTAACAAGGGTATTCGTATGATGATTTTCGAAAATTACACAGTAAGATATACTGTGTCTAAACATTAGCATCAATTCTACTACGTTTCATTCCAAAATCGGATCGCAGACTAACAAGATAGGCATCATCTCAACATAGTTACTCGACTTGATGTAAGGTCATTAGGTCGACGAATTTATATTCATAAGTCTATGAAGACAGAAAAATTGATTGGCACTTTAAAGTTTCTGTTCTATGAAGACATCAAACATGTTCATGCTACAGTAAAACAGGCTGAACCGACTACAGACAGATCAAATCTATTATGTTATTTCTAATGCTACATCATCGGTCGGTTTGGAGTCGGTTTCGATTAAAGTCACACCAACGAAACCGTCTCCAGACCGATCAAATCTATTACGTTATTACCAATGACATACCATCGGTCGGTTTGGAGTCAGTTTCGGTTAAAGTCACACCAACGAAACCGACTCCAGACCGATTAAAGCTATTACACTATTACCTATATCAAACCATCGATCGGTTTGGAGTCGGTTTCGGTTAAATTCACACCAAAGAAACCGACTCAAGACCGATTAAAGCTATTACTAGTTCGTTATTACCCTATATCAAACCATCGGTCGATTTGGAGTCGGTTTCGGTTAAATTCACACCAACGAAACCGACTCAAGACTGATTAAAGCTATCACGTTATTTCCATTGGCATATCATCGGTCGGTTTCGGTTAAATTCACACCAACGAAACCGACTATAGACCGATCAAATCTATTACGTTATTACCACTTGACATACCATGGGTCGGTTCGGCGTCGGTTTCGTTGATGTGACTGTAGCAGCCACCATTGTTCATTCATCGTGCCAATTTTTGAGGATGAGTACCTACTGAGGCTGGATCTGTATTGTTTTGAATTGATGTTCTCTAAACAAAGTCCCGATGACTCACGAATACCATCATCCATCATCATAAACACATATGATCGCTCATAACTGATAATTCCTCACACAAGTTCCAATGACGTCATCCAACGTCATCAAAACGTAACCATCCTGTGATCATGTAAGTCGTCACTTCTAACAGAAAGGTGAAGATACAATCGAAGTTTTGGAAAGGCAAATGGCTCATTTCAATATCCATCTTTGCATTTCGAGCCCACTTGGACAATAACTGGGTTGTCCTTGAACCACGCAGGCGACAATCTGGGTAACTAATATTCAAATAAGAAATTTGAAGTATCGTTGGAGGCACTTCCGCTTCCGACGGTCCTTGTGCCCGTGCCCCATTTAGCAATCATTCATTATCATACAAACCCTTTATGAATTTCGGATCCCCTCAATACTGGAGTCACACCAACGAATCCGAATTAAACCCGACCGATGGTATGTCATTGGAACTAACGTATTATGTTTAATCGATCTAGAGTCAATTTTCGGGAGAGTGACTGTAGCACAAAGATGAAGAATATCGGGACGCAGAGAGTTAGCTTTTATCAGACAGGAATTATGCAAACAAGAGCGACATTTGGAGGTTGCGTGTTCGGCTATATGATATGTATGCAGGTCCTAAACTATGAAATAAAATCCAGTCTTTTCCTGTTTTCAAATAAATTTTGAAGACTCATCAACTTTGGAGGTATTTAAGTAAATCTAAGTTTTTACACTGCAGAAACGCCGGTGTTGATCTAACACCAGCCTGGAATCTATATATCGACGCCAGAGATGTATTGAAACAACACCGGTTTGGAATCAAACCGATGCTGTTTTAATACTAATTGGTGTTGTATAAATACCTATCTGGTGTTAGACCAAAACTGGTGTTATTTAACACTTCCATGGTGTGGACATTTTATATAGATACCGGGCTGGTGTTAAATCAACCCCCGAGTTTTTCAGTGTATAATGAGGTTTTGTGCGTGTTTTCCTTAAGAATCCACAAATCTGCATCATCAGTCGAGGAGTATATTCTTTTGTACGTCTATAGATATCTGGTCGGGTTTACCTTTTGACAAATAAAAGTAATTTTGGGTCACTCGCTCAGCTAACTTTCATAATTATAGAGAAAGGGGTCCGTATCAAACCACTGATGCCCCAATTGCTAGAGAATAACCAAGCCTATCAGGGGGCCGTTTCATAAAGCTGTTCGTGAGTTAAGAGCAACTTTAGGAGCGACTGGAGAACCCTTCTTACGCGCTAAACCATCGCCAATAATATACCATTTACCACAAGAAAGGATCACCAGTCGTTCTTAATGTCGTTCTTAACTTACGAACATCTTTATGAAACACCCACCTGGATAGAACGGTGATTTAACATATACCAAGGCTGGTAATGACATATTGCCATGGTATTTGCTAGTCTTCTCTTTAAAAACAGACACCTAGAGACATCAGACAAATCGTCACCATATTTTTCAATACTTGGGCATGTTTTAAGAAATTATCATTTCAAGCTTTCGGTGATCTCGTGTGAACACGGTTTTGGTTGAAATAGATACTAGGAGGAACATTTCCATTGCCTTCATTCTGACTAATGTGGTAGTAGTCACACCAACAAAATAAATACCTCATCGATCATAACTATTATGTTATAATGGCGCACCACCGATCGTATTGAAATAACTTTTACTGGTGAGACTGCGACACGAAAATACAATTCCATCGCTATGGGACGACGTTTGTAATGCTCTGACTGAACGAAGCAACAATAAATAAAACAAAAATGTAAGTACTAATATTACCGAAACACTTGCAAAACCGACTTAACAACGACAAAAGCTCTTACATTATTACCAGTGAAATGCTGTCGGTCGGTTTTGAGTCGCCTTTGATAGTTTGACTGTGCATTTATCGCTTTAAAACACCTAAAATAGATCATTACCTGCAAGATATCAATGAATCTACTTAACATTGGAGAAATGACATGGTATGTGAAACTGCTGCCTATACTGTTGTGAATAAAGGTGTCAAATCTGTAACCATTTCTCCTTATATCGGTCAATAAACATTCGTATGAAATATGGATTAAATTAGGTGGACTTTAAATGTTTACTTCCAATATACAGGAAATATATATGAAACCTCTCATCTGACCATTAAAAGTTATGTTCATCGCTTCATTATGAAAATCATCGATAATCATGTATGGAAATATCGAGCTCCCATCCATCCAGGCGTGGATCCAGGAGGGGTACAGCCCCCCCCCCCCACCCCCTTGAGAAGCAAATTAGACCTTTTTTTTAGCTTGTCAAATTTTTCCTCAAAAAAATTTGTCCCCTATTGGAAAATCCCGGATCCGCCTCTGCATCCATCACCTGAAACAGTTAATAGTTCTAAATCTTCTGCCAGTCAATTAATTCTAAGAAGAGACATCCCTTCCTCCCATTTTGACAACGGAAGTTAAGTGATTGCCATTCCCAATTTCCTTGAATCAGCGTTAGTTAGCTTGCCACACGTATAGCTTTTCATCAATCAGCTATATTATCACATCACAAATCTTGGGAATGGGTTGGGTCGGATGAATAATCTTTGTCTTCTTATTTGTAATTAGGCATGTGAGACCCTCAGACGATCACTGGCCCTTGTAAATGTGTCACGTGATAGGCTAGGTCCTTACCCGCCAAAACAAACAGATCCCACTATCAATTACCCCTCTAATCGACTTCGCAACAAAACAAGGTGTAATTGAATCGAGGTTGGACATACTGCGGTTCGAGTTTCAGTACATCCCAAGAGTGTGTAGTTTGTCTCATGACAGCATTTAAAGCTAAATGATAGTAGTTGCAGTAAAACACAGATTTCGAGAGAAAGTCAGTAAAACCAAGGTTAAGTATTAATATATCATCGTGGGTCTAGATCTGGTACAGTTACATAAACTGAACTTTGTGAAATGAATCTTTGTGAAATATCTAGCTAAAAAAACAATCACACTGAAAATCGCCAACACAGACAGGCACACGTGGGACAGTGTATTATTATTGTTGGAATAAAGACCCGACGGAAGTGACCGAATCCTCGCTTATCTTGCTTATTTCTCAGCAATTACACAATTTCTTCCAGAATCCTTTAGCACATATTTTTTATTCATACAAACAGACACTTTGGTGATCATTATATTAAATCCTGTAAAAAGTAATTTTGAGATCGTTCCCACAAATGGAATTTATCTTTAATCAAATTTACTTTGTCTCATCATGGACTAACTAGAGACCTAGTAGGTCCATGGTCCCATCGGCCAAACATGAATGTTGAGGAGACGTTTTACCATGTTTACCAAAGAGAGGTTTTAGAAACTAATCTTAATGAAATATTAATTCTCTAATTCGAGAGAAATCTTCATGAACCCCAACGGACCTCAGTCGATTATCAAGATAATGAACATGAATCGATGAAATTTTAGTCTGGTTCTTTTCATTCAAAAACATTTTGCATGTTGTGTTTACTTGATTACGTGATCAAAGGTTCAGGGGAGATGAAGGTACCTCAATGAGAAAAGTCCAAACGGAGTTTGTAAGCTTGCAACGCTTCTCCTAATAAACAGAAGAGAATGTGAATGTACTGGTGGTCAGAAAGTACGTACGGTGAATTATTCCCCACAAAAAAAAAATTATAATAATAATGATAATAAATAAATAAATAATAATAAATAAATGAATAAATAAATAAATAATAAATAAATAAATATATAAAAAAAAATAAATATACCTTTATCCATATATCAATTTGTCTGTCCAACAAGAAAGATGTTCACACAAGTCCTTTCTTAAAACCCATCACTTCCTGTCACTTTTTTTATGTTCCTCATCTAGTGAAACCCATATTATATATTATCATTATTATTCATTATTAATGAATGGTTTATTTCATACACTGAATATACCAGCCAAAATGCTGAATTACATTCAGTTTACAAATGGTACATAGACATATAAAACATACAGAACTTAAAATTAAATAGGCAAATATGAAAATGAAGCATAGTAATTATACAAATATGAATTTAATGTAAATACCCAGTGTATGACAAGAAAGCCTCAGAGGTAGGACGAAGTAGTGAGAGCAAGTTAGAAAGAAAGACAGAGTGAAATAAGAGAAAGAGAGGGAGGGAGATAGTAACAACGTAAAAGACGTTGGGTATATAACTAAGATGGAAAACAACTATCGGAAATAGTAATTGTAATGCAACAAGTGGTCGATTAAGGTAGTTTAATTATACTGAAAAGAAAATCGGATTGTATAATGTAATACTTTTAAATTTCATTTGTGATTACACTATTATCATTAGAGTGAACAATCGATATGTTATTGCGTAAGTTTATTCTATTTTTTCAGACGTGTATCAATCAGATATGATTATTTACGTCTGAGACCGACCTTTTAACGTCACCATCCGAAAGACGTTGACCAGGGCTCGAACCTCTGAATCAATTAGTAACTTAGCTTGGATTACAGGCACACGCCACAACGCCTTTGTGGTATAAATCCAAAATAAGTAATATCTATAAGTTTACTTGTGTTTACGTGACTTGAAACTAGAAACTGGAATACACTGCAAAATTTCCAATGTGAAAGAACCACCAGACTGGAATTTATATATGTCCACACCAGAGAAGTATTGAAACAACTCCATTTTGGAATCATACCGATGCTGTTTTACTACTAATTGGTGTTGTATAAGCACCTAAATGGTGTTAGACCAAAACCAAACTGGTGTTGTTTAACATTTCTCTGGTGTGGACATAATAGATTCCGGGCTGGAGTTAAATTAACACCGATGTTTTTGCAGTGTACATGGCAAATAGGCCTTTAATTAGACCACATGGTCAGTAGACGAAATGGTTGTAGGGAAGTAAGGTAATTTCATGATGTGAGATTCAACCCAACGGAAAGCCGACGAAATGTGTGTAGACCGAGTGGTACTTTTCCGTTGATGATTCAACCATCAGTCTGCCTCCCGGCCAATTTAAGGATGACTTAAATCATCAGTCGTATTTATTTTACCGGGTCGTCAGCGCATGAAATTCCACAAAAAATCCACCTACATGTCTTAGGAAAGTTAAGGGAAAGTGCCCTTAAACGATAATGCGGTATGTTGTTTGTTTATGAGCGGAGGTCAAGTATGTAACCTACCGATACTACATCAAGAAACATTACGAAGTGATGTTTCGAAAGAAATCCAGTGGGTATTTCATGACTTCAGGTGTTCGGAAAATTGCATTTTGCCGAGTAGGGAATGGAGTGCGGACTCTAAGGAAATGAGATGATTTCTGAATGTTTTTAACAAATTTAGATCGAATTTACCACATCGATTGAGGGTATTTTTGATACCTCGATTGATTAAGTTTAAAATTCTAGGAAGGTCTTAACGAAAAAGCCCTAGTGTACGAAGACAGATGGAAGGTAGACACCGTGGTCGACTGGTCAAGAAACCTGAAGGTCACGGGTTCGAGCCCCAGCATGGCGCATAGGTCACTACTACGTGTAATTAAGTTCCTCATTTAGTCTTTTTGCTTCTCTTTATTCATTTGAAACATATTATCATGATTATAGACATTGTTAATACCATGAAGCTAAAATGTGGATGAGTTATAAAATAGTGCAAGGATGTGGACGTGTGAGAGGTGGTTGTGCACAGTGTGTTGAGAGTGTGTTCACAGTGGACGAGTGTGTGTGAGGTTGTGCGTGCCTTGTGTGAATGTGTGTGAGGTGTATACAAAAGCATAAACCTGACCAAACGTAAGGTGTGTACGTGTGGGTGTGTTGTGTAGGTGAGGGTGTGTCTGCCAGTGGTGAAGGTCTGTATGTGGCGGCACATTGATGTAGGGTGTGTGTGGTTGTGTGTGTGTGTGTGTATATACGTGGGGGTACCTGAGTGTGGGTTTGTAGCGAAACCGCGTACACGTGACCTGTTTGTGTGTGCGTGTGGGTGATAAGAAAAGCGTGAGGGTGTGTTTGTTTGAGGTGAAGGACTGTGTGCGTAGGGGCAAGATCCCAATATGTAGATACAGGGTGGGTGTGGGTGCTAATATATGTGCGTGGGATAGCGAGGGTTTACACCCAGGTTGATAAGGTACTTGTAAGTGTGTGGGGTTGCTTCGGTAATGTTGTAAAGCCATTTTATTATAATTTATATTTTATTATAAAAAAAAGCCATGCAACCATGCTCTACGATACAAATACTGTAAGGAAACTATTCCCTGTGCTCCTGTTTGGAATATTTGCAAATAGTTCAAGCCAAAGACATAAAAAAGGGATCTTCTGCTTTCTAGTAAGGCACTCGATGTACTGGAATTGAGAAGGGTAATAATAACATATTATGTAAGGCCCGCTAGACGATGAGTAATAGCTGAAGTGGCTACCCTGGGCAAATAATTATCTACAAACACAATATAAACTTTTAAATACGGTAGAAATATTCATTTCTGACAGGCGAGTTAGACTAAGATCGTCGATGTTTACTACAGACAGTCGTGAAACACATATGGCCAATGGTGTATATTAAACTAAGCATGTTAAGAAAATCCGAGGAAATGCCGGAGGATGGAGGCCACGTTCATATCGAATGTCGATTCCGTCAACGCCCCCCCCCCCCTCTCTCTCTCTCTCTCTCTTTCTCTTTTTCTTTAAACATACCTTTTAACCGTCCCTCTAAGAGTTCTGCCGATATTGAAATTGAAACTTGTCAACAGGAGTGTTTTTTTAATGACATACTTAGCGAAAATGCACACATTTTAACACAATTTTTCTACCGTTTCCTTTAAATTAAGAATTCATAGAGTTCATAGATTTTAAGAGTTTATATCAGTTTTTTTACATAATACCACAGACGTAGGGAAATTGGAATTTGCTGCTCATATCTTGTTCAAGTCAAATCAATGTTATTCAATGCATATAACCCAACTGCTTGAACAGCGAATTCAACAAACTACTTCTCAAAGTGTTGTTAATATTCCACTAAGCTCCTTAGGGGTTACTTGACAACAGCCAATATTGTCAACAGCTAATAGAAGTCGTGTTTTCGTTCCTTTTTTTAGGGATTCTTTAGGACACGGTCATGAATTTCCGACAACAAACAACAATCTTAAAAACAATCTTTTTGCTTCCCTGATTCACTGTAGGTTTCATAACTGACAAGTATAGCAAGGTTTTACCATCAGCCAGCTAATCAAATCGAATGATTTCAGTAGCTTAAAACTGTTATTGCAATTTTTTTCGATGTATGAAACGGGTCCCAGATCCTTACTATTGCAACGACTCTAGTCATGCTCTCAAGAATTCAAACATTTGATAACAATGTCCTGT
Source organism: Lytechinus variegatus (assembly GCF_018143015.1). NCBI lineage: Eukaryota > Metazoa > Echinodermata > Echinoidea > Temnopleuroida > Toxopneustidae > Lytechinus > Lytechinus variegatus. The sequence goes on along the minus strand of NC_054748.1, from coordinate 31,441,050 downwards.
CGAAATATCCAGAGTTGTGATAGATATTCAGCCGTCTTTTAAGGAAATGGTAGGCGAACAGATGTTGCAGTACCTTACATTACAGCAACAATTAATTTTAGCAACATTTTTATTAAAAATTATAAAATCATTAATTTACACGGTCACAGATTAAATCCTATAGAAAGCATAGAGATAAACCATTTTACCATGGGGCTGGTTTCGCCCTGGAATGTTCCAAATATGACATAAGTCAAAAATTTAGTTTGGGTACTGTATAGTGCGAGTCAGAAAAAAAAAACACTTTACACCTTTTTAATTACTCGTATGACCCATAAGCAGAGAAAAATGGCATATACATTGTCATGATTGTGTATTAATAATGTGAACTGTTCTTTAATCACTCCATGGACATATGTCATAAAGACTTACAATTAATATCACTTCCTTATTGCGATAGCTGCCATGGAAACCACGATTTTTTTTTGTTGGCTTCTATAATGATCCTTTTTACCAAGATAAAAATATTCATGAAAATGATTAAGTTGTATTTATGAAACAGGTCTTTGGTAATTCAAGTCAATGTAGGATTGACGAATAGTTTGAAGTATTTCTCATTATATATTGAAACACAAGTTAGTTTGCTTTCTTAGTGTGTTAACAACAACCCAGCGATGACGACCCAATTCTTGAATATTGTTATAATTGTAGGAGTCTCCTTTAATCTGGCGGGTGAATTCCATAATAAGGGAAGACAATTTTTCGTGGGGTAGGGTTACCCCCTAGGGGTAAAGAAATCCATACCGGTGATTATGATAATGGTGGCTGTGTTTGTATAACGGGTAGGACACGTCCAATGTCTCTTACATCGGGCATTTTCCTGGCACAGTTCTTTGGAAGAAGGGGTGTCAAGGTGGAAGAAGGAGGGGGACGGACAAGTCGTGACACAATTACCACGGCCAGACAGATACGATGGGGGCAGGCCCCAAAAAGCAAATGGGGGGACAAAAGAAAGGCACACGAAAGACGCACTAGCATGTTACCGGTATCAATGAGAAACAGAGTAGTACAATAATTGTTTGATGAATTTGTACATGAAAAACGATCTCCCCTGATTTGTCTTTGCTCTGCACAGAGTTGTCAACAACAGAATTATGTTCCTAGGTATTGCCTTCGTCATTAAGACGATATTGATCATATTAATATTATTGATATCGTTATTCTATATCATTGGATTATAATCGTCGTCTTTATTTTAATCATTCTTTTTAAAAAAATCCCGTATGATTAATGTATGACTGGTTTGGCCTATACTAAGTGTTTAATATGCTCAAGTAATTTATAGTATTCATCATTCAAACTGGTTTTAAACACTGAATGAACAGGTCTATTTCTTCGATATAATTCGATAATTCTAGAGTCACATTAAAGGTAACGACCACAAAGTGACAGGCTGCACGTCATTGCGAATAACGGACCAGATTTGCTCGGTGAGGAGCCGGTTCCAACAGTCTGACTGGGTCAATCAGGAAGCAAATAAATACAAGGTATCCCCATTACATACTTTCATTCTATAAATTTTGTAACTTATGATGGTTGATAGATATGATGGAGGGCTTCCTATATTCAGAGCTTATAGTTTCCCCGCTTTATGTGATGTTTTATGGTCCCAATGATGAAATTTTGCAGACATTCATACTGACGTTGATTGTATTTTCAAGGTATACACAGATAAGTCACAGCCTTCAACGAACTTGGATACCAGCCATAATTCCTCGCATCTTCGAGTTTCGACAAAAACAAGTGCATTTAGTGTTCGGAGTGATATGTTTGAAACTCTCTATCAAGTCTACGTCATTCATATCGTATTCCAATTTTTCTATTCATGGCCCCCCCCCCATCCAAATTCTATCAAACGCACTCACAATCTCTCTCACACGCGTTAGACACTTTTCTTCTCCTTTAGGCTGTATTAACTTTTTTTCAACACACCCTCTCTGGATCTATCCCACACACCCACTCACACCCACCTGAACACACGCAATCTTCATCCAGATACAAATATCTACATACTTATTATCATAATCTATATCCATTATGTTGCTCCTTTTCTTCTTTATTTGTTTCAGAAAATGAATGAAATGTACTATTTCTTTTTCCTAATTTAACTTGCTCGATTTATATAACTAAAAGACGTTTTTGTTGTAAAAAAAACTGTCATTCTAATGTCGTCATAACGTCATATATTTTTAATCATTTACTTTGTATTCAGTAAAAAACGATTTGGTAACTGCTTGTTTTGTGATTTGTAGAAATAAACACTCTGTAGCTATAAGCCTATGTTTGAATGATACAGGTTTTTAGGTGGATTTCAATTCAGTTAAACTATTCTTATTTTCAGTATATTTTTAATGACCTACACTAAAATGCAAGACAAGCAAATTAACTTTTGAAAATAATTCAGACTGGAATATGCACATACATTTACAAGGGATTGTGATAGCCACATTCGGGGAAGTGTGATTGCTGTCTGTTATATTTATTTTACCAAATAATTTCAACATTTTTAGACTGCTTCTTAATCACAGACGGGTTGCAACGAGCCATCAACTAATCCTTAAATATCCAATAAGTTTATTGTTGATTGATCAACAATTACTCTTTACTCAAGTACTTTCATTACACATATGTAGCATATCTTTAAAAGTGCTTTGGTAGAATGGTCATTTTTACATGGCAAAACTTGCTCTAAATTAAGAAGTGCGACAATACACAGGTAATTAACATGGATTCAATTATCAATGTTTAAAGCCAATACTATTCATGGAATTTTAATCAGTTATGGTAAGTACTGTTTCTAAACACAGGCTTCGTGATAGACTTTAAGAATACCGGGCTCCTGTAAAACAAAGGTAAGCGATAGATTTTCTCGATGGTCAATCAATCGTAAATATATTCTTCTACAATGATTGCTAAGCTTCGTGTGTCGGGGCCCAGATGAATGAAATTGTGACTTACCAGTGCTGGCGACGGGTTCCTGTGCACAGGTGACTAGGAGGAATGAAGCTAACAAATAAAAGCAAAGTAGTAAATAAACAGAGCTCATCGTGAAGCGGCCAGATCGGTTTACAGTGTCAACAAGAAAGAGGTTTGTTGATGTTATGGTGGCGCGGAGAGATCCGATGGAGGTTACAAACTTCTTGCTTTGTCCCAACTGATGGAGATGGTGTTTTGGGGATGACCACTGTCGTTAAATTGATAAACCAGGGAACCGAGACTGCCTGGTTTAATCGCACTTGGGTAGATGGTTGAATTTAGAGTTTATTTTCAGCAAAACTCTTCTTTGGAGTTTTATACTTCTTTCGAGAAAGATGGAAATAAATGTTGGTGGAGGGGTCAAGTACTTATACTAGCGGGCAGTCCAGATGATGAGGTGTGTGTTGTGATGATTCTTTGACGAGCTAGCAACCTGCATCTGCCTGTTTCGAAGAGGTGGAGTCGGAGTCGTGGCGTATGGAGACACCACGTGGCTATTTATCGGCTTCAAATTCTTTGCTTGTGCTGCAGCTTAAGAAGGATCTTTAAGAATAAGATGCGATCCGTGCCACTCTGCTCTCCCGCAACTTCAGGGCCAACCTCGGACGGAGTACTGCTGCACGTATGGTATCTTCACACACACCATGCCTGGCTGGTGAGATAGGATAACACAAGAGGTGAATAACCAGCTTTCGGGACGACAATCTTTCCCTCCTCTTACTCTCGTTTTACGAGAGAAAAAAAAGATCGAAACGGGGGCTCGCCTCTTCATCAGACAACCTCTCCCATCGTCATCCCATTTCGTTTCGTCCACCACCCCGTACCGTCCCCTCTGTCTCTGCTCACGCCGAAAGAGAGAGAGAGTGAGAGAGAAGAAAGATTGAGAGCACTACTTTGAACTTAAGACGTCCAAGTGGTATACTTGTTCAATGTGTAAATGGACGCCAGACGCGTGCATCTAATTTTGCGTAGCCCCTGGAAGCTAGAAGGTCGTTTCAATTGAAAATAAGAGTGCGGGAAAAGACGGCGGCAGCTTTTTGTCTTACTTCAGGTTGATAATCAGGGCAAAACTGGAGGTACTTTGTAGCAACTCATTTTCGTCTTATTCTGTAAGTAAATTAAGAAGGCGTAGCCGATTTAAAGATAGATGTTTCCGCAAGACTCTAGTCCCGATGTGGTTTTTATTTTGTGATGACTAAATAGTTGGTGCTCCAATTCTCTAGACTCCTTTAAGACATAAACCCAAATAATTCCAGAATGCCAGGTCGGAGGGGTGTTGTGTAAACCAAGTATTCATCCACAAAGCTTTTACCCGTCTCCTGTGACTGTTTTCATTGATGTCTGGAGAGGTATTTTAAAACCAGACTCGAAGACAAAGATGATGTTGGTGTTAAGATACCATCACGAGTTTTCGATGGGAGTCGGGGTGAAATAAGAGAACCTGTCTGACATGGAACCAATATGAGCTCACCACCACTCTCTCTCCACTCCCGTATCATTTAACCCTATCGCCTTAATCAACAAAACCAAACAGGAGTCGACGTCTTCGAGTAAGGATCAGAGCACTTCACATCATCACTTCACGCTAGTTGTTTTGGCATGTTTAACATACTCCATTCACCAGAAACTGTTCGCTTATTATCACCTCGGCATGGTGAAAGGAGGCAAATATTGTCCGGCTTCCTTATTTCTCCTTTATTATTGGAAAGTAACAATCTGCTTTCAATGGAACAGATCGAAACGATTTAAGGGTTGAATGCACTGTTAATACTATTAGGGGTATTGGATCCTTACTGGGTTAAATGAAGATGGGAGAAGGGGGACAATAGTGCGCCCCCATTGTATCAGCAGTTGCCTATAGATGGCTAGACGAAAGAACAGGATTACATGAAGCAGAAAACGGAGGATTTCCGACAAATAATGACACTCTATCTGATCACAAAACTAATTTGATTGGTAAAAGAAACATTGGTATCTGGACAGAAGGGTAATTTGGCTAGTAAATGATATTTCATGAAAGATATACCACAGATAGTCATCATCCGCAAGTATCAAATTAGTAGGATAGAGTTGTAAGATCATGTAAGAACTACACCAACTCTCAGTAGACTATAATCATTCTGAACTGATACCCTTCTTAAAATCCTCGAGGAGAATGGGAAATCGATGTGAAGAGCTGTACCGGTATTTTCTTCCCTAATATTCCAATATTATTTTTGACCTCCACCGTAATGATTATTATGAAGGACATTTCATTTTCCTTATAAATTAAAAATGAAAAAAAAAAATCCGTGTCTCCGCCCAGTCATATGTTTGTGAAAGATGAGAAAACGTTAACAATTACACAACTCCGTTGAAACCTTTGAAGGAGCTGCGACAAAAGAGAGACGGTTCTTTAGTAATCGATTCGGCCTAACTCAATTCAAGCACGAAATGACAGCTTTTTCAAAACAAGATTACCCTTTAAAGGCTACAGCTTACATGTATTGTCTTCTTTAAGCGCAATTACCTTTCTTGGGAAAGGTAATTCCATCCCTTGGGAACTTATAGGGTAATTTAACTAGCTCTTTAACGATCATTTGGACTAAATGTTGGTGTAATACGCCTCATCGCTGATCACCATGTCAAAAAATGAGTGAAAATAAAATGAAGTAGAGTGGGAGGAAACGACTCTTTGAACCATCTATTAGGATATTCTCAATCTAATCCTTTAGAAATATTCAATGCCGAATGGCGTGATTATAGAAAGTATATTAAAGGTATTGTTTAACTTTGTGAGCAGCTGATTTAAAAAATTCTCAAACGAAGATGAAACATGTGTACAAGTGCATGTATTAGAACTAATAAACCCTGAAAACAATCATTATTACTACAAGACAAACCCCGATTTTGTAAATAGGTGTCTTATAGATGCCTAAATAGTACACATAAGTGTATGGATGAAATTAAGATGGTGTTTTCGGTCACTTTATATTTCAATTTTTGAAGCACTAAATAATTATTTTCGAACGCAATTTCTTCTGGGCTTCATTTTTGTAACATATCACAGACACAGGTGACAAGTGTGACCTTCTAGCTCAGATTTTTTAAAAGTCAAACCAATGTTAACCAATCACTTTAACCTGAAATAACTTTTTTGAAATCGTTTATATATAGATAAACAAATAATTAAAAAAAATGATCAGGATCGTGCTGCACACAACCTGAGTAAGGTAAATAGGTACCTGACAAAAATTTGGAAACGCTAGACGGTAGTCATTTATACCAGAACTGAATTTAACTAAATTTTAGAATGTCAAAATAACATAAAAATCATTAGTTTTGTGAAAAATTTACAGGTATTGCTTCAATTCTTGATTGCGGTCTGGAACACCAATTTTGACAATACAGCAAAAATATTTCCTGCCCCTGCAAGCACAAAAGACAGACAGTAAAATGAACTTTTTTATATTTTTTATACAATCTGTTGAAACTCTGTCATATCCGATAATACAAGGAATCCCTTAAAAAAATTAACATCGGTCATCAAAGTCGTTGACCTTAATTAGATTAGTGCCAGACAGAATATTATTCGTCAATTCATTGATTATTTTAAAAAGATGAATATTGCCCTTTCGCAACCCCCTCTTCTTTATACGATTGTCTTTTAAATGAGTCAGGACGAAAATAACACGTGGGTGTTATGTGGAGTATAATTTACAGACAGGCTGGGTTATTTTTAATCATACGACTGACAATAGTTAAGGGAGAAGAGACCCCGACGTGGCTTAAAGGGTGCCCCTATGAATATGGAATGACCCGTGAGGGTTGGTTCAAGTGGTTCGGGGAAAACGCGAACGCAACTTGAACTTAAGTCTTAAAGGGACAGTTTAACTTCATTCAGAATCTTTTTTTTTGCAGTTATTGACGTTATCATATTATAATTGCAAATCTGCAGGTTAGATAGGAATAATCTGAGATTTTAAGCTAATGGATAGCTTAACTGCCGCGATAAGGTGCTACGACCGATTGGTCTAAGGCGCCTTAGACACGTGAAGTCCTGGGTTCGATTCCTGGTCAATCGACAATCGACAATGGTTTGTTATCCTACAATCAAATAAATAAAAAGTGATATGCGAGTTTTTTTTAATAACTTAAAAGAAAAGGGTGACTGATTACGCCCCCATACACATTGACTCTTGAATCAACACTGTAAGTTAGGGATGGAAAATAATAAGCCTTTAAATATTGCGGAGCATAATTAATGATGCTTGAAACATTATTGCCTGCTAAATCATTTGGTTCTTAAAAACTGTAAAGGAAATATACGTATTCGATCATTACTTTTACCGATTAATAGAGATTAAAATTTATCTATTTATCTATACTTTATTATCATTAGTAGTATTGGCATTATCATTGTTTTCATTAGATATTGCTATTATTTACATTATATTTTCAATATCTATAGCAGCCGTATTTTCTTTCGTAAGAAATAAAACATATATATTTTGTATATATACATACAGAAAATATATTGCAGGAATTTCTTTATTTCCGTGTATGATATTGATGTTAATCGTCGTTCTGCCACTTTTTTTAGAAATGCTATTACCTATTTAAATATATTCTGATAAATAGATAAATAAAATATATATTAGTAAAAAAAATCGCAAAGGTAACTTCACATCTACATTTAAAATGTCCTAATCGTCACGATGCTTCAATAAATAATATATAACAAAGTATAATCAACCATGAAAAGGGTAATAAATGCAATTTACATAATTTTACAACAAATGACAGACAGTGAGGGCGATATCCCTAAGATACGTCACAAAACCTAATTTCAATAATTCATAACTTTATCATAATCTTTTTTTTTAATTTATGTTCGTCAAATCTCATTAGACAATAATATAGGTTTGAATATGAGTGGATATGAAACGAATTGTACCTTAAGTTGACACCCCCCCCCCCCCCCCGTCGTAAACTGAGCTATTCATAGCCTTTATATCTATACTAAGTAACTTAAAAATCGGGGTGAACTCCTTCTCAGATAATCTATTGCCCTGAATCTGATTGGCCTACTGACGGATTGGTCTTTTGCTGTTTGGTATATGTACTGCACTTGGTCTAACAGCCACTCAGTCTAATATTCATTTGGTCTAATTTCTGCTTCGTCTACTTCACAGGCCCGTATTCTGAAGTCAGGTTTAACATCTCCCATGGTCTAACTCTGTGCTAAAATTATGGGGAGCCAAAAACTCAAAAACTCTGTTACATTGTATATTTCTTACTATTTTGTTTCCCTTCGCTTTCATAGTGAAGAGAAAAATTCAGATATAATTCTGTGACAGTTAATTAAAATTACTTCATTGTCATAATAGTTAATAAACTGAACGTGTACTAATACAGTTTTGTGTTATCGGCTCTCCATCGTTAAACTACAACTTTAAACCAGGGTTTCATTAAACCCGATTTCACAATACGGGCCATATATAGTCTTTAATTTAACTGTCAAATGAAAATTTGTTTCATAATCAAATCGTGTAACCATATAGCCTAATATGTGGGGTTAGACCAAATGGGTATTAAATGAAATTGGGCCGGAAGGATAAAACTGGAAATGAAAGTAAATAGTACTTGAGCTAAATGGTAATTAGACCAAACGGTTGGTGGACGAAAAGGGATGAGACCAAACAGACATTATACGAGGCGAGTGTAGACCAAGTGGCACTTTGCCGTTGAGAGGACCGACTCAAGGTTACGGTACGTGTGTATTATACGTGTGATGTGTCACGTCTTGTAATCACAGACTGGTATCACGTGACATCTCATGTGTCGACACTAATTTACCCGCGCTATTAGTCCGCCCCGAGATATGACGTAATGCACCGAAACATAATTCGCCGACAGTGATTGCGCCACTTAAAAAGGGGAAAAAAGGTTATGTTAAAGGGCACATTTTCTGTTGAGTACTGAAATTTGACCGACAAACATGAACAGGTGAGTCATTTAATACTTTGAATTATGATAATTCTTTGTGACAGTAATTTTTTTCGAAAAAAAAATTTGTACTTTCCGTTTCAAACTGGAAAAATCTGGTATGGCATGTTTTTTTATTATTATTGAGGGCCACAAGACCACTACTTATACGTTAATGGGTTATCATGACAAAAGATCAGAAATAAATGAAAACAGAAATAAATATATAATAATAATAATAAACACAGCATTTATTATGCGCCATCTATCTAGTGAACTATTTTTATATAATTTTTTTTTATAAATAAAAATAGATAAAAAATAATAGATAAAAATAAATAAATAAAATGTACATAGCAATCATACGAATACCATCTTGCAAAGGTAAATCAAAGAATATTCACATGAAAACTAAAGAACCCGAATTTACCGGTAAACAATGGTAAACGGTAAAAATCAACAATTTAGATAACTTTTCTTTTTAGGCATAGAGCATCCTGGAAAGTACTGCAAAGAACAGTGCCACGCTTTATGTATTCATATAGAGCGCAATGAAAAGATGTGATTGCCACTTCTAAAGTAAGATGACATCATACCTCCACAGTTTGTGTGTTCACATACTGGTCTGTGAGAAGATGTGATCGATTCACACTGACAAAATGCTCAAATCTAATAGTGTGGACGTGATTTCAAAGTGTTTCACGTTATGTATACACTGTCGGGACACACTTCGGGATAGTGCTTCACACCAAGGGCGCCGAAAGCGGGGGGGGGGGCAGGGGGGGCACTTGCCCCCCCAAATAAAATTTTTGGGGGGCAAAACGAGATTTTGCCCCCCAATGTGCCCCCCTGAACGTAGAAAAATGATAAATTATTTAAGGACAAAAGCAAACGAAGGCACTTTTCTGCCTGAAAATTGTCATTTCCATTGTCAAAAATGAAAAAATTTTGCCCCTGACGGGGCAAATACATTATCATAGTAAGCCTCGCGTCTTTCGACGAACAGTTCCTCTGTGAAACATACCTTTGATAAGCCCCTTTTCCATCTTATTACAGTGTGATAACGTTTAACCTTTTAATGAATACATTTCAGACTAAAAGCGAATGGCAATTAAATTGATAGTGGTCCACCAATGATTAGGTTTATAACTCTATGATGCTGGCTGTGTCGTCTAACAAACGCGCGGTCGCCCAGAAACGCTCAGACCGGACCCGATATCACTAACGCGCGTGAACACTAGTTACTCGAGCAACATAATAATCTATGTCATAGCTGTCAAGTCCAGAAACCATAACATCTCGAGAAACTTGTTTCAATTATTTCATTTTCAACTAAATATAAATTGAGTTAATACAATGCTAACAAGTCAGTGCCCTAAAGAAAATACCAAGGTCATTTCAACTCAATATAGACATGTTATCAGAAAATTACACGCAGAATAATCATGTGTAGAGGATTATAATTTATAGTTTGTGAAAATGGTGAATCCCACTCGAAAGCAACTTGAGATAATAATGTTTAGACATGAAAAAAAATGAAATCATCTGTGAAAGTGTCTTCTTGACCGGACTCATATTATCCGAGATATGAATAAAAATGTAAATAAAGAATATAAAAGAAAAAAATGAGCGTTACAGTACTGCTCTACTATAAAAAAATATCTTAAGATATTTTCACAGCCCCGTATTTCCTCTATTCCTTTTCATTGGCATGACTGTAAGGCGTTTTGTCTGATACTATTTCAGCTCATATGATATAGCACTTATGTATTTTAGATTCCAAAACTTTTTTCCATTACCTGTTACTAATCAGATCGAGATGGCAGGTATGTTCTCTGGTTCATCCCAGCTTTTGTTATTCATGGACGTTTGCGAAAATTAAAAAAAAAACCATCCCGGGAGTGGGTGGGGCTGCAAGACCTAAATTTCCGAAGAAACTTAAGAGCGAGGGGGTTTGTGATGGGGGAGCTTAAAAATTTTCTAAAATAAAATTGAAGGATTTCGTGTACACTTTTGGTGAATTTTGCCCTCTCGATCGGCGGCCCCCGGCTGCGTACGGACATGTTTGTCATCTTAAAGTCTTTAAAAGGCCTATATTACATTGGTTTGAAACAATTTCGTTTGCAATAAGGCTCGTAATTTGCTGGAACTGCGACCCTGATCATGAAGAAACACCAGTCTGGGTCAGAAGGGATGAAACAGAAGGAGCAAAATGAACTCCAAGACTGTTTAATTCTCAATAAATTTATTTTTGAATGCTCTTAGAAACGCAACTTTTATACTCCATTTTTACATAAAGCCCTTACCGTGGGGGGGGTCCCACAGCCTCTCCCGCTCGATCGCTTCGGTATCTCACACTGTCAAAAATATTGTGCCCCCTTCGGGATTTTGCCCCCCCAAAACTGAAAGTGTTCCGGCGCGCCTGCTTCACACTATACTGCGGGGTCCCCTTTTGGGAAAGTGTTTCACGGTATGTATACACTGTCGGGACACACTTCGGGATAGTCGTTCACACTACAGTGCGTATCAAAAAAAAAAGTTTACACTTTGAAAAAGCCCTGGGAATTCAAAAATGTACAACATGTGGCTATTTTTTCACATATAATCTTGGGTTTGGGTCTCATCCATCAAATGAGAGTAAAAGTTTTGAAAGAATGTTACGCTTCAGTGAGCACTCTCCATTTTTGTTAAGCTCGCAGAAATCTGTGTGCGCAGAAATGCTCGTTTTTACGCTGTGTCAAGGGGAAAGGGCGAAATTAAACTTACCCTGCGGACATTTCTCTCACACTTTTTGGTCAATTAAAATAAAACGGATACATTCAAGCATTTTGTTACAATTTTGAAACCTAAATTGAAATTTCAACACTTAGTAAGCACAACCTTTACCCTTTTTGTGCCAGCTGGATGTGAGGACATAACTAAATCTGAACAAAGGTTTATTTCAGACATATCCACAATATTTTCACTAACTTTTTATCATTTAAAGTGGGTTTACATTTCATTTTTCATTAATATTTGTTTCTCCTCACTTTTCCCAATCTTTACAATGGTTAACAAATTGAAAGTGAAGCCTATGCCATTTCATTTAAATCACAGCTCAGTGTAAAGCAAATATCGTCACGATGGCTTCAGTGTGTGGGGGAGTGGGGTGGGGCGCAATGCACTCTTCGAAGTGTTTTGGGCGAGGTAACAAGTTGAAAAGGTATAAGATGTCTTCCGATCAAGTTTACAAGCTAAATCCCACATGTTCTTCATGATTAAGGTCTACTTTTATTCGCATAACTATTTCAAAGTTCCGCGCAAATCATTTTTCACTAACTTTTCAAAAGTAAGTGGTGCCCACTCAAGCGGAAGTATTTTTCGACAGTTATATCGTCATTTGCTTAAATGGATTTGTACCAATGTAGAAATGTGGAAAAATGATCAGGATATTACAAATGTAAAATTTTACAGGATTTTTTCCAAGTGTAAACTTTTTTTTGATACGCACTGTATACTGCGGGTGCACTGACCCATTTGGGACAGTTTTTCACACTGCGTGGACAGCCTTTGGGAAAGTGTTTTTACACTATGTTTACACTGCAGGGACATCCTTTGGCCCCGTGGTTCACACTATGTATACACTGCGGGGACAAACTTTGGGACAGTAGTTTACACTGTGTGCACACTGCGGGGAAACCCTTTGGGACAGTAATTGTTCACACTACGTATCCACTGGAGGACACCCTTTGGGAAGGTGGTTCACACTTTGATACAGTTTGGGGACACAATTTTGGACGGTGGTTCACGCTATATATGAAGTATCTCTCTCTCTCTCACGAGCTTTCTCTTCTCTCTCTTCATTCTATGCAGAACAAGAAAATGAAAGGCCACTGATAGGCAATACACAAAACTTAAGACTTGTACTGTTTTGGATTTGTTTCTTTGTTTATGTGTGTGTGTGTGTGAATGTGTATAGTGTGTGCTTTTATTTTTATCTTTTTAAGACTGGAATAACACTGTTCTGTGAGAATTATGCTCTCCCCGGGCTCCGCAACACAAAGCTTGCGAGAAATAGCAAATATGAAAGAACACAATGGCCCGTATTCTGAAGTCAGGTTTAACTTAAACTCAGGTTTAAAGTTGTAGTTTAAGTATGGGAAGCCAAAAGTATCAGAGTTTTTAATAAGTTGTATGTTTCTTGTGTTTAATGTGCTCTTTCCTGATTCATTGCTGGTTAAGACAATCATCTATTTATACTTCCTAGACAATCATGGGGATTTGAGATCCAAGTGAGCTGAAGTACGATATATCTACTGTTAGTGATCATGTAACAAGTGGCTATCCATACTTAAACCACAACTTTAAACATGTTAAACCTGAGTTTAAACGTGCTTTCAGAATATGGGCCTATTTGTTTAGTGTTTCGAATTAAATATGCGTGAAACGTTGATATTGACTGATCAGTCCATTCAGCGATTGACCGCTAATCTTTTTGTTACGGAGCGCAGGAGCCACAAAAGATAATTATTCTGTTATTTCCAATGACGGATGTCACCATGCGTAGCAAAAAAAATGGATTGGGAGATCAAACAAATGGCCGTATGCTAAATGGAAAACGACAGATCCACGGATCGTAATGATGAAGCTAAAATCTACCAGCTCTTTTCGAGATTTGGTTTCTCATGTTTTTCTTGTGGTTTTCGATTTTTCAATCAAAATAAACTGCACTAATATAAATCGGCAATGTCGGCTTTCCGATCAAGCATATAGCTACGGCCACACCAACGAATCCGACTCCAAAACGAACAATGGTATGCCATTGGAAACAACCTAATTGATTTAGTAGGTTTAGAGATGACTTGGGCAGTGTGGCTGTGGCATAGAGAATAGCATGGTGCTTATTACAATCCACGTGTAATGCACTACAATTTTTTATCAAATGAGCATATGTCACTTTCTGTTTTTGTTTGTGGTAACTCCCGTTGGAACTCGGCAGTACAGCACTTTGCTGGTAAACGCCAAGCTGGTATATAACCAATTACCTATGAAACATTTTACGTCTAGATTAATCAGTCATAGTGGTTGACGTTATAGACGACAGATATCACTCTCGGGCCTTTTTATCAAAGTGGAAACAATGGCAGAGTGGGGATTCGAACTCACAACCTTGCGATTATGAGTCCAATGCTCTAACCACTGGACCACACGACCCTTAACTTGGGCAGCATCGTGACCATTTGTGCAGACCAACGTGATTAAAAGAGGGTTGTTGAATATCGACCAGGACTGTGACAAGTGTTGGCATCCAAAGCGAATTTAGAAGATCTCATCAAACGTCACATTCTTTGATCGCATCCGTTCGATGGTAAGACTTCTGTTGCACAAGTCTGCCCTATCGTAATAATAGACAATATGATTTACAATGAATAGGGATAAATAAAATTTTCCATGTTTACAGCAGTCAAATTGCTTGTTTCAATTTTACTTTATTTCTTTCCCTTTGTATGAGGTGATAACGTGCGAATGACATGCTAATGATCCTCACTGATGATAGGTAGGCCTCTACATTGCGAGTGCTAATAACTATGAAAGTGGTCTTTCTTCCCTCTAGATATACCAAATGGATTTACATACTCTCTATCGCTTGGTCACTTTCCTCTTCCTGAACGAAATGATCTTGATGGGCGCCGGGGCACCAGAACCATATGCGGGCGAAGACAAGGATCGTGAATGGACTGGTAAGCAAAGGCTTTTGGTATTACTCACAGAATCATAATGTAACAAAGTGCAATCGTCACCCAAAACACACTTGGGCTTTTGGAGGTGTCACACCCTATTGTGCGATATTGAAAACACGGTCTTCAAATATAATTTTCAAGCTAAGTTATTGAATTTCCAAGATTACTCAACATGCACGGAGAGACTTAGAAGTGGATACCTTATCACCCGAGTATAGGAAATTGATTCCCTGAATGCTCCAACGCCGGAACAGAGCAGTTTGTTAAAGCCATGGTAATAGCATGTGGTGCTTGGAATCATGTGCATCGGAAGCAATACAAATATTGTCAGGAAATTAAATGCTGACTATCATTACTTTTTACATTATCAGTGAAGACAGAAGAGACTATATCAAGCAGCAAATTTCATGTCGTTTGTATCGATTTAAAAGAGAGAGTCCTGGCAAGTTTAAGTTGTTGTTTTGTTTGTTAATGGATGATTTGTATACTTATTTTATGGTGTTCATGAACTATGTTGATTTTAAATGGTCAAATAAATGAAATATAGTCAGTGTCCGCGTTTTGCCATCTGTAAACGCAGGGACCCGTTTCATAAAAACAAGAACGTGGGATTACCATGATTATGGCACTATCTCTATTCTTATAAGAAAGAAACCTAGATTTTGGTTGACTGATGGGCCATGTTAGCATGGCTCTTATCACTGTTGAGATTACCATAATCATATATCTGTATAAAATCAATCTCAAGGTCTTCCTTCTATGTTCCAGCATTGTTCAACAGGACAGCTAGTCTGAAGAAGGTTGAGAGAACTTTCATCATGGTCAAACCGGATGGGGTTCAAAGAGGACTCGTCGGCGACATCATCCACCGCTTCGAAAAGCGTGGCTTCAAGATGGTTGCTGGGAAGATGATGATGGCCACTGACGATATCATCAGGACTCACTATGCTCGGTTTCAATCCCGTTCATTTTTCGCTGGAACCCTGAAATTCTTTGCCACTTACCCCGTCTTTGTCATGGTCTGGGAAGCACAGGATGCAGTGAGGCAGGTACGTCTGATGCTTGGAGACTCCCACCCGGATAATTTTGTACCCGGGACGATCCGCGGAGACTATTCTCTCGATCTCGGTCGAGATGTCTGCCACGCTTCTGACAGCGTGGAGGCGGCCAACTCTGAGATTAGCCTTTGGTTCAGACCAGAGGAAGTTCTAAACTACACGCTCTGCACCGAGCCTATCATGTATGAATTCTATGATGACTTATTCCATTCATGATTGAGGCATAATTCAATTTCCTTGCGTATTGCAATAAATCGACAACGAATGGAATTACATTGTTCTTTGAAAGTTGAGTAAACGGACTCCTTCTGGAAATTACAGAATCTTCTTGGATATTTGCTAAATTAACACTTCTTCCTGGGTTATTGTAATTAAAAGTTTGGTAATTCGGCTTGATATTGTATGGCATACATAAGTTTCAATATGTAAAAATGTTGGAAGTTTACCATTCTTAAAGAAATCTATATTTTGACACAGTTCCGATTCTTCCCAACAACCAAACGTTCCTGTTAGATCAGTGGAATATATTCATTAATGATGTAAGTTCAAGTCACATTCACTAACCCCTGTAAAAGTAAGCGGGAATATGCACCGCTCGTATTATCCAAACAGAGGTAGCGAAGACTCCGAAGAGTAGTTATCATTACGAAAGCAGTTCCCTTCGTAAATGCCCCTCCCCAAAAAATAATAATAAAATGAAATAAATAAAATCTGCAGCTAGGCAGGAATCGTATGCAAGAACATACGATTCCTGCCTAGCTGCATATTTTATTTATTTCATTTTATTATTATTATATGCCTTACCATTTTTTTTTCATCCATGCGGCATCAAGCATGACTTCAAAGGGAATACGATTCTGTATTCTGTTGCTCTATCTACATTGTATCATTATACAAACATGAGCAATGATGGTTCATACAAATCGAAAATACATTCTAGATACTCATTATTAATATATTTGTTAAACCATATCACTTTGCTCAAACTTCTGGTGTTTTTTTTTTTAATAAGTCATGGTGAGATACTGCGTTTAAAAACTAGTGAGTTCTTTTGAGATTTTTTGTTCGGTTGTTTCTTTCTTTTCTCCTTTGTTTTTTTTTTCTTTGTGAATAGATTTGACTCAGATTATTTAATCTTATAAAGGACTGGTATTCTATACCACAGGTGCTTGTAAGGAAGAGCGAAATTTTGAACATTAACACGACATTGACCGATAAACTACATCTCGCTGGTTTGCAAACATGATGTGATGCTTTTAGCGGAGGAACTTACTGACGATGCCAAGATAACGGAAAGAGAGTCTCGCCTTCCACGATTTTAACGATTTATTGCTATTCACCGCCGCTGTAGAGAACCTCGTTGATTGGAATAACCTCCTTCCCCAGTTTTGTAAGAGAGTGTCAACGAACGGGAGTTCAGACTTGAAGCGATGTGGACACTGCACCCCGCTATAACAGGGTGCTTCTCATGAAACGTCTCGTCGATAGTTTTCCCAGGTGACTGTTCTAAGCTACGGAAATCCAAGGATCTGATTGGCTGTGAGCAAAGTTGGGAGGATAAGCCAATGACAAAACGCCTGATGAAACGATGTCTTGGGACTCGTAACATAAATATTGGCAATCTACCCTGCACAAAAAACAACAGCTCTGATTGGATGCTATTCAGGAAGTTGAACCATTTGAATATAAACAAAATCAAGATTGGCGCTCTGCAATTGGTCGCAATCCCCGGATGTGGACTTCTCTTCGAAATTGGCCATTCTGTTTAATTTCAGGTTCAACAAACTAACCATATCAAACCAAAGTATATTTTCAATAATACTTCGGCGAATCATTCCATCCACGTGATAACGATTTGATATAAACACCTCTATGTTATTTAGGGGCCTTCGAACGTAATGTGCAAAACAAATTGTCCTATTGTAGATCTATAGACGAACGATATGGTCCCGTAACTCAAACATTAGCGATCAATCGCTAAATGAACTGACCAATCAATATCAATGTTATATGCGCATTTGGTTTGAAATACTGACCAGGAACTAATCAGTACGGTTCTTACATATTTGCGATCCATCGCAAACCTTTGTGTTACGGAGCCCTGGTTATATTTGCGATATTATGTTAACATAGCCTTGCAGCCAATGAAAATCAAGTTTTCTACGGTCGTAACAATTGCAAGTCTTTATGAAAAAGGCGAAAGGATTGTGCTTATATTTTCTGTACAAATGCGTGTTAACACCGAATGTAGACCGGCGCGAATTCCCATGATCATAAACCAATTTGCTGAATTCTTATCCATCTGCATTGGATGTTCAATCCCACACACGCACTGTAAAAAGGCAGTTTAAAATTATAAGCACGTTGTTTAACCGTAAAAAGACTGGGGGGCTGATTCAGCCCCCCCTCGACATTTTTCGCGATAAATCCGCCGCGCAAATTTTTTTGACCGCATCGCTCACTGACTTTTTACTTTCAAGTCTCGCGCAACTTTTGAGACCAAAATTGTGACCCCCGGGTACGCGGTTCGGAAATTACGCAACATTTCGTAAGTGCATGCACACCCAAAATTACTCAAAAACGTGAATTTGTGTACAAATCCAATGCAAATAGTGTTTTTAACCAAAATTCATAAATGTATCATTATTTTTCCTTTTACTGCTTAAAATCAATTAATTTTATCTTTTTTATGGTCCAAATAAAGTCCCCGACAATTTCCATTGAAAAAACAATAAAAAACAAAAAGTCGAAAAACAAAGAAATACATAAGAAATTTAGAAAACAATAGAATACATAAGAAAATAAATGTGATGTTGAATTTTTTTTTAAATAAATTTGATCAGATGCCTATCTAGAGTATGTGAAACAAAAATTAGCATTTCAGGGGCATTATTTTATTAATTACAGCAAACTTATGATTTTACGCATAAATTAGCATAATTAATCAAACATGAGATTTTTGCAGAATTTGATGTTATAGTTTTGTAGATAATGCCATGGGTAACGCGTGTGCCAATTTTCGTCGCGATCGCGCGATCGACAGCCGAGATCATAAGGGGGGCTGAATCAGCCCCCCCCCCCCCCAGTCTTCTTAGGCGTCGAAATAGCCCAGTCTATTTAGGGTTAAGCATGTCATTTTAACAACTTTTGTTTAAACTTTTTAAACAAGTTCTTTAAAAAGATTGAATAACAAAAAAAAGTTTTAACTGCTTATTATTAGAATGACAGGCTTAAACAACGTGCTATATAGGCCTATATTTTGTGTTTACTGTGTATGGCGAAATTTCATACGAACAGGGAAGCTGGTGTACCTTAGCTCGCAGCCCATGTAATCGCAACCTCGTGTTCATGCTATCATGGCTTTTGGCGCTCAAAATCTCCGACAGGTATACTAGTTCTGTTACAGAGTGTGATAGAAAGTCCTCTTGGATTCCGGAGTGCATCCCAATGATATAGGAGCAACATCACTACATCGTTTTGCTCCGGCATTAGAATAATGCCAATATGTTAAAGCTTTAAACAGTTTTGACAAGCGATTCGCATTTTACCTCGTAGGTATGTGTCTATGCTGGTTATGTCGCTGAATGGTTTACAGCAAGACACGACAACATTTTCTGAAAGGAAACTTCTGTCACTTTTACAGGGTAAATATACACAATATCGCTCCGAAACTAAAAAGAGGTACTTGGACTTACCGACGCGGATGTAGGTTCAGGATCTCTTTCCGACATCATAATAATCGTCGCCCGACAAAGACCCGATCCCGTCCGAGAGGTGCTCGAAGGAACCCGATTCAATCCGACGTAAATATCGTGGTCCATTTCCCCGTACTCGGGTATCTGACCATTCAGTGTGAATAAATAGCGACTTTCCATGACCCCCTTGCTGCTCTCACGGTTATTCCACCTGACCTTCTCGTCGGCTATCTCCAACTTGAGTTTCGTGCCAGCTTGGACGATATCATCAACTATCTTGAGTAGGAGACCGCCATTCAAGGTCTCGGAGGTGTACCGGACAGTCCGTTGCTGTAGACACGCATTTGTTTGTCGCGTATCTGTAGTTCAGCCATGTTAGACGTTAGGTCGCCATCGCCTCCCATTCCGTCACCACCGGGTGAGTCGGAGATGTCCAACGTCCAGTTCCGGGGTGGTTCGTAGTAGTCCAAAAAAAGGCGAGCCATCCGATAGGGCCCGGCGAATGAGATTTTAAGGACGGCCTGTCCGTCACAGCCGAAATTTGGCGAGGCTTTTGGATAGACCAAGAGCTTGATGAACTCACCCTGACCTTGTTCGACGATTCCAGTACGTAGGTCTAGAAAGATTCTTTCCCGTTCGTAAAGACTTTGGCCATGGTCTCCGTGGCAAAGGGCTAAAATCATGCAGTGGAAGCAAAAGAAACAGAACAAAAGACTTGTCAATATTGAATGTTTAAAGAGATAAAAATATATAAATATAGTATTTGCAAAGCAAACCTTTGCTGCAATTGGTCTACAAGCAGCTGGTCTTTTTCTCAGATAATCTTAAACCTATCGGGCTAAGCCCAATAACCCATTTGGTCTACAATCACTTTGGTCTAAAAGTCGCTTGGTCTACACTACACCTGGTATAGTACCCATTTAATTCAATATACATTATCTAATAATCTATGACCATATTGTATGCTTTGTACATCGTCTATTTTTTCTTATTTTTTAGTAAAAGAAGCCATTTGAACTTGCGCTAGTTTTTAATTGCAATTCAATTTAACTGTTTCTGCAGAGGGACCCAACGGTGTTTAAAACCATAAGCACGTTGCTTAAGCCCGTCACCCTAACAACAATTGTTTAAAAGTTTTT
The DNA here is from genome assembly GCF_018143015.1 of Lytechinus variegatus. Taxonomy (NCBI): domain Eukaryota; kingdom Metazoa; phylum Echinodermata; class Echinoidea; order Temnopleuroida; family Toxopneustidae; genus Lytechinus; species Lytechinus variegatus. Next base: position 31,420,456 of record NC_054748.1, on the reverse strand, counting down.
AAACAACTTGTTTGAAAAAAAAGTAAATCATCCTTTTTAGAAATTTTGAACTTCTTCATATGTTTAAAATAATAGTTCTTATAATAGAATGATGGGCAGAAACATCGTGTTTCAAACAGCGTTTTTATACGATGAACACTTACTCATAGAATGAATAATATTCATAATGATTGTTGACTTAACTTGTAACAATTAGGAATCACTTTTCTTATTTATTTCAACAATATATTTAAAGAACACAAATCCATTATTTTGTTTTCCATTCACTTTAATTCATACATTAACATCATTCGGCATGTGAATTAGACATATATCTTTTTTGTCTTTATACTTAAATTTCCATTTTCTTTCGTTTGTTTCGGCATTTATGAATCTAAATAATTTATTGGTAAACTTACTTCTACACGGTTCGCTTTCATTCGGCTTCACTATACCATTTCCTTTAATTCGAATTTATTTGTCAGTTAAGCATAAATAAGTCTAAATAAGAGTGTAAAATGAACGCGTGAGCCTTGAAAATTATTTAATAGGTTTCCTTGTAATTTCCTGTTTGTAAGCTGATCTTAATATAACCTGCAATAATGACTACCTTCGTAATCACAACCTTATATTAATCCTACTTAGAAGTAGTACAAGTGTCCGAAGAGTACACATCAAGGAAGAACTCTAAAGTACCCAATTTAAAAGTAATCATGAGAAATTGTTAATGATAATCCCGGCAAAGGAAATGAAAAGGCATTATTGAATTTAACGAGATGAATTTGGTGATTTCGGAGTGCTAAATGTGGCTATTTATATCAGTGTGAGAGTTCTTTGCACATTTCCCAAATAAAATACATGATTTTAAAAGGCTTATTGTCATAGTAGTGAATATGTATTTGAGGGAAACTTATTACATTTTGGTTTTGTAATCATGTCAATTTAATGAAATAAATTACCTCATTTGGATGCTTTAGGACTCAAATCATCAAGACGAGTTACTGCATCCCGGCTGATCCCAAGGGGATACAAAACATTTTTAGTACACATGTTAATATTCCTGAAACCTTTATGTGCGCCGATCCCCAGAGCCTCCCCCCATCCAACCTCCCTAAAAATGCATTACATAAATGGGCAAGGTGTTTCGTCTTTTCTCTAATTCTTAAAGGTTTGCTTTTTTTCTTCCTTTTGGTATTCTTTCTCATATTGGTCTTCTCATCTCTATTTTTCTCCTTCCTAACTCTTCCTCCTCTTCTTCATATCTATGATTCTCCCATTATTTCTTCTTCTTTTTCTTCTTCTTTTTCTTCTTCTTCTTCTCCTTCTTTTTCTTCTTCTTCTTCTTCTTCTCATTCTTTTTCTCCGACTTCTTTTTCTTCTTCTTCTTCTTCTTCTCCTTCTTCTTCTTCTATATTTGGCAGTTAGGGCGGAGTGACATGATCTTTTTAAATCACACATTAATATTCAAAAGGATTTTCTCCCATGACAAACACTGAAAGTGCCTGCACTATGATATTGCATTTACCTTCTTGTCTTCACATGTATACCGGTTCCACCTTTTGCTACGGTCACGAATACCATGAATACCTTTACGATCGCCGTACAAATGATTTTCATAGAAAGTAATAAATATTATTAAAAGGATGGTCCGGGCTGAATATATTTATAGTTTAATAAATAGAATAGAATTCACTGAGCAAAATGCCATAAATTTCATCAAAATCGGATAACAAATAACAAAGTTATTGAATTTTAAAATTTAGCAATATTTTTTGAAAATAGTCGTCATAAATATTCATTAGGTGGGCTGATGATGTCACATCTCCACATGTTCTTTTGTATTTTATTATATGAAATTAGGTTTATTCATTTTTTCCTCCAAGAACTAGAAAAATTGGACTGACAACTGATTTAATGCATTAGATATTTATTGCTGCAACTTATTTAACTGTTTCAGAGTCCGGAGACTAATCAACTGGGCCACAACGCTCCACGTTGTATTAAGATATAAATATTTTCAGCCCGGACCATCCCTTGAAAGGTTTCCTTTTTTCTTCTTCCTTTGGTGTTCTTTCTCATATTGGTCTTCTTATCACTATTTATCTCCTTCCTAACTCTTCCTTCCCTTCTTCATATCTACGATTCTCCCATTATTTCTTCTTCTTTTTCTTCTTTTTTTTTTCTCCTCCTTCTTCTTCTTCTTTTTCTTCTTCTTCTTTTTCTTCTTCTTCTTCTTCTTCTCCTTCTTTTTCTTTTTCTCCGTCTTCTTCTTCTTCTCTTCCTGCTTCTTCTTCTTCTTCTTCGTCTTCTATATTTGGCAGTCAGGGCGGAGTGACATGATCTTGTGAAATCACGTATGAATAATCAAAAGGACTTTTCTCCCTGACAAACAATGAAAGCGTCTGAAGTTAGCGTATTGCATTCACCTTCTTTTCTTCACATTCATACCAGTTCCACCTTTTGCTTCGGTCACAAATACCTTTACGATCGCCGTACAAACGATTTTCATACAAAGTTATAAATGGTATTAAATCGTTCGTACGGTGTTCGTAAATGTTTTTGTGACCGTCGCATTACTGACGAAGTCACACCAACAGAACTCCCTCCAAATCGGCCGATGGTATCTCATTGAAAATAACGTGGTAGGTTTTGATCGATCAACGGTCAATTATTTGGTTTGACTGCGACCTAATCCATGTTGTTACAATCTGATGAGACCGAAGACTTAGAAATATAACTATTAGTGTAATTAAGAAGGAAGGCCTTTTGTCGTTTCCCCCCGAGCGGGATCACTTCCAAAATGGACAATGAATATATCTATTGAAAACGTTCTATTGCCTCGCAGAATATATGGTAAACAAAACCCTGAATTTTACACCCACTTGAGTCAGACTTTCAACAGTCATTTCAATTTCGGGACTTGGTTTCTCCCAAAGTACAACTGAGGTTATCATGAGTGTAGTTGGCTCTATTCCACTATTTCTCACGTCTGTCTTGACAAAATTCATTCGTTCCAAATAAAGAAATGTAAGAGGATATGCAAGAAGAGTTCATTAAACCCCTGCAATAAAGGGAAAGTTCACCCTGACAAAAATATTGATGCTCGTATTGAGACATTGAATATCCTACTGTGCAAAGTTCTAATCCATCGTACCAGGGTTGTTAAAATCTGTGACTATGCTACTATCCTCGTTTAGAGTAAAAGTGAGTGGAATATCTAGTCGCAAAGGACGTTTAAGCAATCGTTTGCTACGATTTAATAAATTTGGCCTTTACTTATAAAGCCTTTCAATAATAATAAAAATCGTCATGTTAGTATTTGAACAATTAATTTGAACCTCAAATAAAAAGACATTTTCGTATAAATTTCCTGAAATAAATAATGATTTGGAAAAGCAAAACGCGATTTGTTCCAAATTTGGGAAGTGGAACAGTCGTAATTTGTACGGAGGCCTTTATACACACAATCCCTCTAATACAGTTTCGGACCTTATGGAAGGGACGATACTTTCTTTAAAGCCAAAATCTAGAGAAATACTCACACCTCCCTCCCCCCCCCCCCCCCTCCCTCTCCCCCCTCCTCCACTTTAGTAGCAGCCTTGAGGGTAGAGAGAGTAGTTTGATTTTTTTGTGAGTCTCCCTCTATGTCGGTATTTGAGAAAGTAGCCTCCCTTTCACATGGGCATGATGGGTCTATACTACCACCTAAGTCTGCTGGGCAAACCCTTCACTCGAAATATGGGTCTGAATGTGCAGTCTACTCAATGAGTAGAATGCCTTGTGTACTGAAGGCTCTCTCGCTAGTTTTGTATGTGCTAGTCTTTGCGTGGAGGCACACTTGTTGATCAAAGTTCCAATGAGGGCCTGTGCCGGCAGACTAACTACCACCCTCTTCCTGGTTCAGCCCCCTACTCCCCCCCCCCCCCCCCTCTCTCTCACACACACAAATACTGTACACACACACACACCAACCCTCAAACACAAAATATATACACAGCACCGAGGATCTGAGCAATTTAAAAAAAATAAATACATCTCAAGGCTTACTTCTTCTGAGCATTTCTAATCTAATTCATGTACAGTATCTACAAGTGACGTGCTCCTATACCATCAATAAAAAATATAGGCGATACTAGTTTTTTCTTCCATAAAGCTCCTCCAGCAATCATTCGAAATGAAATAGACATTGTAAAGACTGTCCGAGAGAGGGCAATCTTTCCGAGAGCATGCTTGGGAAGATAGAGCGAAGGGGGAAATGATAAAAACTATGCGAATAGGCAGAGGACATGGGTAACATACACTCCCCCGTCACACACCCACACACACACACACACCAATGTCAACGTAAGGGAACATCGTGTTATTTTATCCCCCACCCCAACTTATTCCTTTAATTTTATGAAACTTGTCACATTCCTGCTCGTTATGGGAATCGACTGCGTAAGGACAAGTCCACCCCAACAAAAACTTGATTTGAATAAAAAGAGAAAAATTCAACAAGCATAACACTGCAAATTTCATCAAAATCGGATGTAAAATAAGAATGTTTTGACATTTTCAATTTTCGCTTCATTTTACAAAACAGTTATATGCACATCTCGGGCGGTATGCAAATGAGGGAACTGATGACATCACTCACTCACTATTTCTTTTGTATTTCATTATATGAAATATGAAATATTTTGATTTTCTCGTCATTGTCATGTGAAGTGAAGTTTCATTCCTCCCTGAACACGTGGAATTCCATTATTTAAACATTTTGTGCTTCAGGCAAGGAGGTCCTAATCATCAAATTCGTAAAAATTGAAATATTGTAGAATTCAAACAATAAAATTAAAAGAAATAGTGAGTGAGTGACATCATTGATTCTCTCATTTGGATGTAACTGGCTCGTTCGTATAACTATTTTGTTAAAAATAAGCGAAACTTTGAAATGTCATAACTTTCTTATTTCACATCCGATTTTGATCATGTTGATGAAATTTTCAGCATTGTGCTTGTGCTTTTCTGATTTTTCTCTATTGATTCAAATCAACATTTTTCTGAGGTGGACTTGACCTTTAACAAAATAGATTTTGGCAGCCTGGGTATTTCGAGGATTTGTTGGTCGTACCAAGGATGTATCATCTTCTTGGTCGTACCATTTACGAACATACTGTCCAACTTGTAATGATCGTGTCAGCGCCTCCCCCCCCCCCCCCCTCCCCACGCCTGTAATAAAATAGTCAGGCCTCAAACCAACGTGTAAATGAGAATAGACATATACAAACATGTAAAGAAATATTGTAATAAAGGCCTTCCTTCCCCCATTAAACAATCATTACTGATTATACTTTATAATACAACAGTAAAAGTAACAAATGTATTATTATGACTATGATCATAATCAATATATAAACAGATGAATGACTAAATGCGTGAATACAAATGAATAAATAAATGAATAAGAATGCAAATACATGAAATAGGTAGATAAATTAGATAAATAAGTATCATGGCTAGGTAATTGCTGGACAGCCGTGATCTAGAGCTCCTTTAGGCTGTATGGTTATGAAAACGAAACATAGTCAGAGTTGATGTATTGGTAAAAGGATGAACCTATAAAACGCAATTTCGGAAAATACTCTTACTTTAGTTTGTTTTCTGATTTTACAAGTAACAATTTACATAATTACCTATTTTCAAAGAAGCAAGTACCTAACCATGCTAACAGACATCTTAACAGGCTTTAATTGTTTTACCCGTATATTAGACCTGAAGTCCAAAGTCATAGCATTAAACAAAACAAAACTGGTTGCTTGCTTATTCACGTATTCATGTTTTTCTTGGTAATCACGTAAAACGAATCTCCACCATTTACCATCTAGACCTACCTGTTGCTGACGCATAATAGCGCCTGGTTTTATAGACTACATCGTGATGGGTACACGTCCCGTGCCAATCATATATGATTGAAGGGTGCGTAGTACAATATCCCAGAGCGTTAGCACTGTGCGCTATGCTATTCTTTGGTTTTGATGGAATAAGTAGCAATTTCAACTTTATAATGCCCGTGGGGCCATTCATGAATTACGGTTGATCAATGATGGACACATAACGCGAACAGGTAGTCTTACATTCATGCTCCCCATCATCATTTATAGAATTTTGTGTATTCATGTTCATCATTCATACCGAGGTTTTTTTTACCTGACTGCTAAGAAAGCACGAATGCCTGTGAGCAAGCAACCAGGGGACCAACGGCCTAAGATGCTCTCCGAGGAACCTGGTAATGAGGATAAATGCCTTACCAAAGGGCACTAGCGCACCACTTGGGAATCGAACCCGGGTCACCGGAATCCGAAACACCCGCTCTACCGACTGAGCTATCGCGCATCATTTATGTTTATAGACTTTTAATGTTGACCATATCATTTATCAAGTTCGTAGATATGTTTTATTCACAGACAATTAATACGCATACACGGATTGAACTTAAAAATGCCCGGCGTGGTTCCGATCTAGAAAAATCATTTCGAGCAGAATCCAACATGTCCAACACAGTAACTATCTAGGCCTACATGTTTGCATTATCAAACAGTATGTGACAAAATATTCTGGTAGAAAAAATGGAAAGAATAAGCGGTGCATTTCAGTGAGTTGACTTGTCTTCATCAAAAATTAATCATGTTAATAATAGAACATTCTTTGTCCCGCGTGTGCTTATCTGTGTAAGTGATCATTTCCAGCTTTGAGTTCGGGTTTTTACTTTAGTATTCATACAAAAAATATTAGGAATAATATGAGCGACAAACTATGAAATAGAGAAATTAGGAATAATATGAGCAACAAACTATGAAATAGAGAAGATTATTCATACATGACGTCATAATGCGTACGAAAGAGAAACGTGATCACAGAGAGGCATGTTAGGGGAAAAGAAACGCGGGGCAAATCGTAAATCAAATCAACTCATCAATAGAAAATAGATCAAGATCCTCTGTTTGAGTTTACTGAAGAAATTAATCCAGGTATTTGTTTTCGTCGCTCGACAAGGAATTTTACCGGTCGTAAATGGGAAGGGTCTACTCTATGGCAAAATCATAAATCTAGATATATTTATGCAAGTCAGGGAGAAAAAACAATTTTCTCATGTACTCATGACCCCACTCCATTCGCCACAAAAACCTTGATTTGATATATACTTTTTTATTTCTACATAGCAATATTGTATCACAAATATAACAAAAAGTTTTGACAATAATCCACAATCATATATCACTGATCATAACATCACTTAAGGAAGACGTATTTTCATCGCAAGCAAATATGCTCGAGGATATGACAAACCAAAACATACTCAGCGTATTATAATCACATTGAATGAGCTAATTGGATTACAAAAACTGATAGAATTACTGACTTGAAAAAAGTTTCAATCTGACTACTACATAAAATTCAATTCTTCATTATGATTCCTAAATGGTTACTTTTCGATCTTAAACGTCAAGTCCACCTCAGAAAAATGTTGATTTGAATCAATAAAGAAAAATCAGACCAGCACAATGCTGAAAATTTCATCAAAATCGGATGTAAAATAAGAAAGTTATGACATTTCAAAGTTTCGCTTATTTTTTAACAAAATAGTTATATGAACGAGCCAGTTACATCCAAATGAGAGAGTCGATGATGTCACTCACTCACTATTTCTTTTGTTTTTTATTGTTTGAATTATACAATATTTCAAGTTTTACGAATTTGACGATTAGGACCTCCTTGCCTGAAGCACAAAATGTTAAAATAATGGAATTCCACGTGTTCAGGGAGGAATGAAACTTCATTTCACATGACAATGACGAGAAAATCAAAATATTTCATATTTCAAACAATAAAAAACAAAAGAAATAGTGAGTGAATGACATCATCGACTCTCTCATTTGGAAGTAGCTGGCTCGTTCATATAACTGTTTTTGTGAAATGAAGCGAAATTTTGAAATGTCATAACTTTCTTATTTTACATCCGATTTTGATGAAATTTTCAGTGTTATGCTTGTTGAATTTTTCTCTTTTTATTCAAATCAAGTTTTTGTTGGGGTGGACTTGTCCTTTAAATCTGACTACTACATAAAAATCAATTCTTCATTGTGATTCCTAAATGGTTGCTTTTCGATCTTAAACGTCAAGTCCACCTCAGAAAAATGTTGATTTGAATCAATGTAGAAAAATCAGACAAGCACAATGCTGAAAATTTCATCGAAATCGGATGTAAATTAAGAAAGTTATAACATTTCAAAGTTTCGCTTATTTTTAACAAAATAGTTATATGAACGAGCCAGTTACATCCAAATGAGAGAGTCGATGATGTCACTCACTCACTATTTCTTTTGTTTTTTATTGTTTGAATTATACATTATTTCAAGTTTTACGAATTTGACGATTAGAACCTCCTTGTCTGAAGCACAAAATGTTAAAATAATGGAATTCCACGTGTTCAGGGAGGAATGCAACTTAATTCACATGACAATGACGAGAAAATAAAGATATTTCATATTTCATGTAATAAAATACAAAAGAAATAGTGAGTAAGTGATGTCATCAGTTCCTTATTGCATACTGACCGAGATGTGTATATAACTGTTTTGTGAAATGAAGCGAAACTTTAAAATGCCATAACTTTTTATTTTACATCCGATTTGTTGAAATTTTCAGTGTTATGCTTGCTGAATTTTTCTCTTTTTATTCAAATCAAGTTTTTGTTGGGGTAGACTTGTCCTTTAACCTCGAAATTGTTGTATTGTATTCACCTAAATTCAGCATTCAATAAAGTTAGATGGTAGACGCAGATTGGATACAAAACACTATAGGGAATCAACAAACTTATTTGTTTATTCTTGTCGATGAAAAGATGTGAATTTATGCAAACACATCGTGATAAAACAACAATGCTTTACTTCATTCGAACTAAACAAAAAAACCTTCTGGTCATTTCTAAAATACTTAAGAAAGCGCGGGTTAACATGTATTGGTCTTATCAGTTATCATGGCTTTAGGGGAATATAATCTTGACAAACTCAATTTTGGGGTTTTCATAACTTCTCTATTTCCTTTATTACTTGATATGGTAAACTTACAGTATACATACATGTATATTTCATATGAAATATTTTTATAATACATGTGTCTGTTTACATTTGTTCAATTGTTATGTATTTTCATGAATCGTTATATCGTGATTTTAAATTGGAAATAATTAAATTGAACTGAACTGAGTTGAGATTCCTGGATAGTACCACTTGAAGAGATTTGGGGGTCAAAACTGACCGTAAAACCCTATTTTTTGACAATATGGAAAAAAAAATTGAAAATGTCCCATTTTTGTCAGAACGGCGTTTCCGTGTACTTGGTTTATTGTAGCCGTGTGTTATTCTAAGGGGCAAAAGCCACCTCCACGATTAACTCACAAAAGACCACAACGCAGTTACCAAAACACTTTGCTTTTATTCCCTCGAAAATAGACTTGATCATCTGGAAAATATGGGGGCGAAGAGTGACATATCTGACATTTCTCTCTCAAAATGTGGAAAACATAAATAACTTTTTTTGTGAATAACGAGTGTGGCATTTGTGTGTTTTTTGCCTTATTTCGTGTCATTTCCGACTCGAGTGTATCACTTCAGGATGTAAAGATGCGGGTTACGATTTGGGGGATCGATAAAAGATTGACGTTTGTAAGAGGGGTGGAGTAAATGAACGGCAAAATGTGATTGGAATCCAACAAAAGCAAGTTGCATTGCATTCCGACAAATATTGCATTTTTAGCTTAAAGGCGCTAATGATTCGATTGTTTCCTAGTTTCATTTCCTTAACCCCCTCCCCCCCCCCCCGCCCGCTTGGATATTCCTTTGAGGTAGGCTTTTATAAAAATAGTTAAAGCACTGATACTGATCCGTTAAACGAGGAAGCGGTTCATCGCATTGAGATTTTAAAGGAGTTACGCCGGGTGTTACGACCACTTTTTTTTTTGTTTTTCGTAATAAAATTTTCTTAATAGAATCAAAACATTAATTAAATAGAAATATATTAGTGAAATCGTTCAAATAGTTTTTTTCCAATGAAATCATTCAAATAAACTTTTATCAGAATAGAGAGATCTTTCTTCATGTCCTTGTCATTTGTTGTGAAATATTAATTAATCGTCTAATTCTAATATCCAAACCCTGCAAAAGTGTAACAGTAGTTAAATCTGCATTACGCGTTGATTTCCAGTTATGGAAATTTATATTTTGCATTTGGATAAATTTAGTGCCCTTTCTCGGTAAACGACGAAAGACCCATCAGAAATCTGTTCTAAACAAAAATGTTTTCTTAAGGGATTTGTATGTACTGACTTTACCGAGTAAACGGGTTAATGTAATTGGGCCAAAACTAACTCCATCATTATGAGAATGAAATGAAATAAATCTCCCCTCTTTAAATAACAGATACACATATATGTAATCAATCGTGGGAGGCTTCCCTAAATCACGTCAATTAGGAATGATTTTGGAATAAATTATGGTCATGAATGCGTAATATGATGAATTACCAAGTAGAACAGAATAAGAGTAATTTTTCAGAATCCCGGAGCGCACGTCACGTTCGAACGTCATGTTCTCTGGAATCAAAGATTATCGTTTTGGCGCCATTGTTAGGAAATAAAAATGACGATAGAATTCATATCTTTGTATCCATCTTACTTACGAGCACAAATCAAATGTCAACTGACTGGCATGGCTCGTTTTGTCAGTCAATGAACCTAGAAGTTTATCAAGGATTTTCTTAATAAAATTCACACTTAACATATTGTATATTTGTGAGAAGCAAATACAACAATAAATACTTATATTCTTTTGATTAATTTTGTTTTTATTGCTCCATTCAGGGGCCGCGGAACGGTCAGTTTCAAAGTGTGGAAGCCTGAGCCAAAAGTGGGTGGTTGACAATGCAAAAAAATTACAATCATATATGGTCATTTTTACGTACACGGTTTTGAAAAAGGTGAGGGTTGGCGCCAATAATTTAACTGCTCTGTTTCACACAACCTTCATACAATACATCTATATATAATTGGGGCATCAAATAAATTAATGAAGGTGAGTCCAGGGGCCGTTAACACAAAGCTTAGCAATGATCGTAGAACATTTTTCTACGATTGATTCCATTGACTACAATGTACAATCAATTGTGTAAATCAGGCGTACGATCAATCGCTAACTTTTGTGTCACGGGACCCAGGTCACATTTCTTATTGAACACTTTCAATCGTGATTAATAATTGATGCAATCAAAAATCGGTACATATCAGTTTCTTTCCTTAGAGGAACGCACTGTGTAATTCTATCATATTTAGAAAGGGTGAAACAAAGAATATGGAATTCTGTAAAGAAAATAATAATACAAACATAGACTATTACTGCTTAATAGGCACTTCATTATACCTATCTTAACCAGCGAGTGGCGAAAATCTGTGGAAATATCAATGACATTGAATAGGAAATTTAATCGAAAAAACGGATCATCTTTCCTTCTTTCTTTTTATTTATTTTTTGGTGAAAGACGGAGGTATCTGCGGATTATCACTGTCAAACTGTCTGATATTGTCTGAAAATAATATTTTTATAGATCCAGACAAGATGATTTCACCAAATAACTCATCACCCCAGCAGGGGACTTGTGAAATATTTATTATTATGATGACCCGTGTTGAGAGGCGATGATGCCCTTAGAAAATGCGACGTAATAAATTGAAGAAGGAAAGAAGGGAAAAAAATTAGAGACACCATCCAAGTCAGTGACATCTTCAAGGGGAGAAGGGAATATTTACATACCAACAATTTCATGTTTTATAACATGTCGTGCTAATAAGTTGATTCAAAATTTTCATTTTGAATATCGATACGTTTACACTTTGTAAAGTTATCGATAGGTTTTAAAGTTAATATATTTTCACACTGTGGACACTTGTAGTGTGTTAGTAATCACAATGTTTTCACAGTGTGTTGAAATATCGGACTATATGATGATGTAATTCACACCGTCAAAACGCTCAAATTCAACAGTGAGGAGACATTTACGGTGTGAGTGCGTTCGGATGTTCAGAAAATTGGATTATATGAAAATGTGATTTGACACTGCTAAGATGCTAAAATATAACATTGCACTTAAACTCCACACTGTGAAAACTTCTACAGTGCGCTTTATCTCAGTGTGATCCAGTGAGTTAACACGGTGTGCTATTATGAAGATGTGATTCACAGTAATAAAATGAACAGTGTGAACTGTGGATCACTTTACGGAGCACTGTAGACCACACTTTGAAACGCTATGGAACATACTGCGAAACACTGTAAAACACGCTGAAAACAATGTGGAATACACTACGAAAGACTGTGGAACACTGTGAGCACACTGTGAATACACTGAAAACACTGTGGAATACACTACGAAAGACTGTAGAACACACTGAAAACACTGTGGAATACACTACGAAAGACTGTAGAACACACTGAAAACACTGTGGAATACACTACGAAAGACTGTAGAACACACTGAAAACATTGTGGAATACACTACGAAAGACTGTAGAACACACTGAAAACACTGTGGAATACACTACGAAAGACTGTAGAACACACTGAAAACACTGTGGAATACACTACGAAAGACTGTAGAACACACTGAAAACACTGTGGAATACACTACGAAAGACTGTAGAACACACTGAAAACACTGTGGAATACACTACGAAAGACTGTAGAACAAACTGAAAACACTGTGGAATACACTACGAAAGACTATAGAACACACTGAAAACATTGTGGAATACACTACGAAAGACTGTAGAACACACTGAAAACACTGTGGAATACACTACGAAAGACTGTAGAACACACTGAAAACACTGTGGAATACACTACGAAAGACTGTAGAACACACTGAAAACACTGTGGAATACACTACGAAAGACTGTAGAACACACTGAAAACATTGTGGAATACACTACGAAAGACTGTATAACACACTGAAAACACTGTGGAATGCACTACGAAACACTGTAGAACATACTGAAAACATTGTGGAATACACTACGAAAGACTGTATAACACACTGAAAGCATTGTGGAATACACTACGAAAGACTGTAGAACACACTGAAAACATTGTGGAATACACTACGAAAGACTGTAGAACACACTGAAAACACTGTGGAATACACTACGAAAGACTGTAGAACACACTGAAAACATTGTGGAATACACTACGAAAGACTGTAGAACACACTGAAAACATTGTGGAATACACTACGAAAGACTGTAGAACACACTGAAAACACTGTGGAATACACTACGAAAGACTGTAGAACACACTGAAAACACTGTGGAATACACTACGAAAGACTGTAGAACACACTGAAAGCATTGTGGAATACACTACGAAAGACTGTAGAACATACTGAAAACACTGTGGAATACACTAAAAAAAGACTGTAAAACACACTGAAAACATTGTGGAATACACTACGAAACACTGTGGAACACTGTGAGCACACTGTGAATACACTGTAAAAAACAGTGGAACACAAATTGTGGAACACTGTGAATACACTGTGGAACACTGTGGAACAAACTGTGGAAAACTCTCCTTTCCGCCAGTGATATATGTCTAGATACGAAGATATATACAGACTATTGATTAGCATAATTAGACAGCATGGCTAGATGAACGGGAAATCAAGAGGCAAATCATTTTTTACATCTAATCAGAGAATGTTAGTGCGATGATCTTATCAAACATGGGATTTTTGGAAATATTAATTTTTCGGGTAATTTTCGGTAAGGTAAAGGGAAATCCAAAAATCAGAATATAAAAAGTGTTTGAATAAAAACAATATCCATGGTATTAATAGAATCATTTTCCTCATTATCATGATTCTGTAGCTAAAAAATCGCTCGCGCTTCGCGCTCGCATTATCACTATTTCAGGAAATGTGTGGATAAAAAGGTTCTTTTTTCTCCCTTGATATCTGGCCTCTGGAAGTTTAGTCAGGCATGCCATGGTTCAACTTTAAAAGAAAAGAGGTTGAGATGCCAGGAAATAGTCTAGTACTGAAAATTCTGAAAAATTTGTGATTTAGTTTCCGGATTGTTTGTCTGGGGAGATACTGCGTCATCGACAGAGCTTAATCGCAGAGCTATTCGAGAGCATCGCTATCATTACCATTGCATAACCACGATGTCCGGATGTTTAGCACTTTATCTGGTTTATTGCGGCTATCAACTGAAGATAGCACATAATACTTCAACAACATATACATGCCGGAAAATGATGACAACAGTCGGCTATTTTCATCTGACATTTCTTTCAGTCCCATCTATAAGGTTTATTTGTTTGTTCCGTCTGATGAACGGAAATGTTTTGAGGCGTTTGATGAAAGAACGCCATGACGTGATATGGTTGATGTATATATATGTTTATGATGCTGAGGAGAGAATGATGCGCTGCTGTCTAAAGTCAGAGTATAATTGTAATGAAAAGTAGGTGTATAATTATGTATCCCAAGGTTTGAACCTGTACCCTTTTTTTTCCTTGCCACAAAAATCGTGATTACTTCTTAGATTCGGATTTTCTAGAATTTTTGCCTCAATAAAAAAGATATGTTGGTAAACTAAAGTTCTCTCCCACAGGGGATTCGAATTAGCAACCTTGCCCTTGTAGACGATGATTGACCCATTTGCCATACATACGAGCTGTTCGAAAAGATAGCTTTATAATTCGTGTTCATGAATATTCATTACGTGTAGTCTATGACGGAACAGACTCTATTCTGTCACCGGGAAGAAAACGTCGTCAGAAAAAAATATATAGTCATGTGATTGGAATGCAATACCGTTTTATTCCATCACTCTACAAAAAAAATCAATGTCTTCCTCATACCACCTCAGTCACAATGACCAATCCAGCATGAGACCGATCAAATCTTTAACGATATTCCCAATGACACACCATCGGTCGGTTTGGAGTCGGTTTCGGTCACAGTCACACCAACCAAACCGGCTTCAGACCGATCAAATCTATAACCTTATTCCCAATGACACACCATGGGTCGATTTGGAGTCGGTTTCGGTCAAGGTCACACCAACAAAACCGACTCCAAACCGACCGATGGTATGTCATTGGTAATAACGTAATATCTTTGATCGGCCTGTAGTCGGTTTCGTTGGTGTGACTGTAACCGAAAAACCGACTGTAAACCGATCGATCGTGTGTCATCGGAAATAACGTAATAGTAATAGATTTGATCGGTTTGGAAATGGTTTCGGTTACAGTCACACCAACGAAACCGACTCCAGATCGATGAAAGCTATTACGTTATTACCAATGACGTACCATCGATCGGTTTGGAAACGGTTTCGTTGATGTGACTATAGTATTGCTCTTTGCTGACTGGTATTGTGTTTGTCAGTGTTTACATATACAATATAAACGGAACGGAAATAAGAGGGACCTTGCAACAGTCTTATTTTACATCTTCAAAAACAATAGATTCTCAGACACACATGCAATCGTAAAAGCATCCGATAATCATGCAAATAGATGAACAAACTGACACAACATATCATTGTTGTTTTTATTTCTCTCTTCTATCTAAGCACAGAGTTCAAGAAAACAGAACAAAGGTTTTATATTTTAAGTTTCTTTGTTTGGATGGAAGATAATTGGGTGAAACCTGAGAATAAGATCGCAAGAAAAACTTAAAAATAGATAAGATGCTCATTGATGTATAGCGTATTAATTGACAGTACATGATACTAATGCCTGTAATTGTTGTTCAGCATAATTACGTTATTATTTGTATTATTATATCAAAAGTTTTGTTACGTTTCGGAATTGTGCATATAGACGTAAATAATTCTGAATTAAAGATATAATAATTAAATTTTCAACTTATTTATTCGCATTGAAATCATTCAAAGTAGCCTGTTGGCTTATAGATAAACTTTTTATTTTTATTCAATCGCGTTAAAGAAAGAACACAGATTCAGACAGTGTGATCACAATGTGTTCACACTGTGGACAATGTGCAATTATTATTCACACTGTTAAAATGCACAAATTCAACAACAGTGTGAAGCTATTTTCGCACTGTGGATACCTCGACATTGTGACTGTTCACAATGTGTTCACACAGTCGACAATGTGAATATGTGATTCACCCTGTTGAAATGCTCGAAATCAACAACGGTGTGAAGATATTTTCTCATTGTGGAGACCTCGACATTGTGACTGTTCACAGCGTGTTCACATGGTCGACAATGTTAATATGTGATTCACACTGTTGAAATGCTGAAATTGAACAGTGTGAAGATCGTTTTTTACTGTAGACATGTCGACAGTGTATCTGTTCCCAACGTGTCCACATGGTCGACTATCATGACTATGTGAATATGTGATTAAAACTGTTGAAATGCTCATATTCAACAGTGTGAAGATATTTTCACACTGTGGACACCTCGACAGTGTGACTGTTCACAGCGTGTCCACATGGTGTCCACATGGTCGACTATCATTACTATGTGAATATGTTATTCACACTGTTGAAATGTTCAAAGTTACCGATGTAAAGGTGATTCTATACACTGGGTGATTTCAAGTTCAGTGTTGACAATATTGGTGTTGGTGATAGGTCAATTTTTACACGATTAAAACACCAAACATAAAATGAAGATGGTCCCGAAAAGTCACTCACTAGTTGTTGAGATGTCAATAGTGTGATCCGGATCAGTTTTACAAACTCTAAGTTTTGGAGCAAGGGGAAGCAATCAAAATTTCAACACCAACACCAAGGCCAACACCGGACTTGAAATCACCCACTGTGTTCGGCACTGTGTATACACTGTGGCAAACACTGTGGGAGACTGTTCTTTCCAGTAGGTAATTGTCTATCAAAGCCATGATTACAAACTCTATGCCAAATATGTAGTAAAAAAACCCACAGAAGGAATCATTTAAAGGTCAAGTCCACCACAGAAAAATGTTGATCTGAATCAATAGAGAAAAATCAGACAAGCCCAATGCTGAAAATTTCATCAAAATCGGATGTAAAATAAGAAAATTATGACATTTCAAAGTTTCGCTTATTTTTAACAAAATAGTTATATGAACGAGCCAGTTACATCCAAATGAGAGAGTCGATGATGTCACTCACTCACTATTTCTTTTGTTTTTTATTGTTTGAATTATACAATATTTCAATTTTTACGAACGAATTTGACCTCCTTGACTGAAGCACAAAATGTTAAAATAATGGAATTCCATATGTTCAGGGAGGAACGAAACTTCATTTCACATGACAATGACGAGAAAATCAAAATATTTCATAATTCAAATAATAAAACACAAAAGAAATAATGAGTGAGTGAGTGATGTCATCAGTTCCTCATTTGCATACCGACCGAGATGTGCATTTAGGCCTGTTTTGTGAAATGAAGCGAAAATATAAAATGCCATAACTTTCTTATTTTACATCCGATTTTGATGAAATTTTCAGTGTTATGTTTGTTGAATTTTCATCTTTTTATTCAAATCAAGTTTTCTTGAGGTGGACTTGTCCTTTAAGAGGTATGAAGACGTGGTAATATCTTCTGATCACTCACTTCGTTGCTTTAAGGATGTTTATGGAAGGCTTGCATATGGGTTCAAGATGTGGATACTCACACGCACTTGTTTGTTAAACATCCCATACCCTCCGAATTGCATCCGTTTTCATCACCTTCTCCTGGGGTTTAGATGTCTTTCCACAAAATAGAACTTATCCACTCTCTCATCTCTTGATTCCTCCTGCCCCCCCCCCTTCTCTCCCTCTCTCTCTAACACACACACACCCAAACACACACACACCCAATCACACACAAACGCACACACACGCTGCTTCTTAAACGCTCCCATCATTGTGTATTTCTGTCTTTCCGCATGGGTGCATGTCTCGAATCGCAAAGTTTTTTTATCGCGTGCAATCTGGAACCACCCGTCCCCCCCCCCCCTTCCCCGCGCCATGACGGGTCCCCCTCTCTCCTAAAACGCACGCGCACCCACAATCCATGGGTCCTATATACTACATCACGGTTACCCACACACTCACTCCGCGTTCCCTTTCAAATGCACATCAATACACAGACACACTCACCCCATCACTAACAAAACGCACACACATCATGCACTCTCTTCTCTCCCTTTCTTCTTTCTCCTATTGGCTCAAAGTTTGGTTTCCCCTTTCGTTAGTCTTACTTCTACATAATCTATCTCACGCTCGTTCTATCTCTATCTTCCTCAGACACACACACACACTGAATATTTCTCTCTCTCTCTCTCTCCCCCATGCTCATTATCTCTAAATCTTGTTTAAATCTCTTTCCCTCTTTGCAACACTCTCTCCCTTTCTATCTGTGCTACATCAGTTTATGCCTTTCTTATGACCTTAGAATTCAGGCGACATTATATTGGGCTACCACAAAACCTTTATCTTGTTATTTGTTTTAAATGACACGAAAATTGCTCTGCCCATAGAAACCCGGTACAGAAACTACCTACAAAAACATCCTGCCTTTCTCTTCTAAAATTCCAGGCAAGAGATTCTGGCAAAAAAAGTAGAATCGTCTGGTTTGGATATCAAAAGTCATTAATCAATGTAATGTGAGGATAATTCCCATCATATACACAAACATCGCCGAATTTATCCAACAAACAAACGGCTAAAATAAAGAGAAAAGAGCGGTGCCTCGATGAAAGTTTATGCGAACGAGGTTGACCTCTGCGTTCCGCGATGAGGTCACGGGTATGCGGTGATTTAAGATGGCGCTCAAAGCGGACGGCGTTTAGTGCTGCGTTCTCACGGACATCATTGACTGGTTTGCAAATTTTGAAAACAGAATTACATTCACACATTACATGATAATTATTACACTATATCAGACGTACACCAAATGCTTATAGACCACTTGCGTACATAAGCCAGGACTTGGGGCCACCCCCCCCCCCAAAAAAAAAAAATAAAAAATAAAAAAGTTTCACGACCAAGAAAAAAGATAGAAAAGGTAAAGGGGTAGGAAAGGTAAAATATTGCTCCTTTCTTTAAACCATGTCAACATTTATCTCCCAAAAAATGATAGTCGTATTAAAAAGCTCAATTTTTCTCGTTCGCTGCGCGCGATCACAACATAGAAATATTGCCACATTCGGCGTGTCTGGCTCTTCCATTTTTTGCGCATGTCGGATGCTGCTGTTGTTGACCAAGTGAATATGAAAACGAGAGAACTATCGGTAAATGTGAACGTTCTACTGGTGAATGGGTGCAGACGATAGCCGTGACAAACGCGTTAGGTTTAGTAAATAAACAGAGAAAGATGATAAAACACTGGGATGACTAAGAAATAACAAACACTGAGTCCGCAAACCGAAGGATAATTGTGCGAAGGGTGATTTATGAATGATGCAATAGTTGGAACTGTTTTATTCCTTCCAGTCTGGTATGGGTTAAAGCCCTAGGGGCCCCACCCTCCTTCTCAAGCGCGGCGATTTCGAGATACTTGTTTATCCCTCGGAGGGAGGATGAGGCGACCCTCTCCCTTAATATTCTGTGCAAATTCGAAATTCGAAGCCCCAACCCCCCATCCGTCGAATCGCCGCCCATGTTCCTTCTTTTTCACCTCACCGTTCTCCATCCTATCCGTAAATTGTTTGTAGCTCTTTAACTCCCTCATACACCCTCCCTCTCTGCCCCCCCCCCTCCCTCCTCAAACACACACGTACGCACACACACACACACACTTGCACATACACACTCTCCGACCTCACCTCACATCCCCCTCCCCTCGCTATACCCCTTTCTCTCTCTTTCTCTCTCTCTCTCTCTTTCTCTCTCTCTCTCTCTCCATCCTTTTATGCGTTCCATGTGTTTCTGTGATCATAACAAGCAGGTGAAGATGACACTCTAATTGTCAATGTCACAACGGCTCAAAAATGCTGGCAAAACATGCACCATCTTGTTTTAATTTCAAGAAATTCTATCCCGTCGATATGGCCCCCATGCACACCCCCCCCCCCCCCGCCCTCGTAAAAATACTTTTTTAAATCTCCTTTCCATCATTCCACTAGTTATCAGAACCGCTTTTTTACAGAGTTTTTAGAAAAATGTACGTGTTCGAATTTTAATCATTTACTATTAACCTATATATTAATAATCTTGATTAGTATAATGATAAAGATGACGATGAAGATAATAATAATGGCGACAATACTAATCAAAATAGTAATAACAACAATAATAATGATATAAAACTAATGATGATGATATTTGCAATGAAAAGATCGAATTACATTTTGATATTAATATTTTTTGCTTTTTATTGCTTGATCATATTTTCGAGAAAAATATAAAATATTTTACAGAGAAACTGTTTGGAAAAAATCAGCACTTAATCATTCGAACATACCTACTTGACACCAGCAAGTATGGATTGTATTCAGCGGAGTTTGGCATCGAATTGATTCATGAAAAGACCTGTAGTTGACATAGTAACAGTACTTCTTAGCCAATCAATATCAAGGAAATTGTTAGGTGTAACCACTTGGACAAATGAAAACGAAACTTGATTTAACGCTCTCCTGGTTTTCATGAGTGGGGAGGATAGAATTTAAACAAAAACTTCATTCATATTTCTTGAAATACATATCAGTATTTCGTTTCAAATTCATTTAAAATATTAAAGGTACTTACCTAACACGATGCACATCGTTATAAACGCACGATGGAATGTCGTTAAAGGCGCATTATTATAATGTCTGTGAGATACTGCCTTATGTCGCAATCTCCTTGACAAGTTCATATTACTGCAATATAGCATGCAGGTGCAAAATGTCTTATCTCCTGATTCCTCCATGTTGTATAAAATAGTCATCTAAAATAGTTCTTTGGAAATTGTAGCGGAAATGGCGACTGCAAGAAGAAAAAGTGTAAACAGGAATGAAACAGTAAATCCGTACCTCTTCAAAATATATTGTAAGCTAAATTCCATGTAGAAAACGATATTTATTGCAATATCCCAGCCTAATCATTCAACTTAGCATTTTGTAAACAGGAGAAAACGCATGTAATCACTATCACACTGGCCCTTTCGTTAGGAAACATTTTCTTACCGAAATAGAATAAAAAGCTAAAAAAAAATAAATTATTAACGTTCAGAGGGCGATTGAAAGGAGCACAATCATATGTCATAATCAATATTGCATAAAATCAATTCAGATGGAAAAGAAACGGAATGAGTGGGTAAATTGCCTGAAATTATGTCATGACAGAGACTGACAAATTGTAAGAACACACAAAATAACAAAAATAAAATAACAAAAATAATAATAATTTAAAAAATAATAAATAAACACAATAATGAGTCTAAGGAGCGACTTAAAAAAACGTACCAACGATAGGGAATCGTATAGACCGTATAGATAAATCCAAGATGCTATCAACAAAAGCCGGTAAATCACAATCGCAAAAACAAAAAAAAAACTTTCTTAAATTTCTCCGCCTGCGATCAAGAACCAGAAATCGAATATTGCTTCCACGACGATCCTATCTCCAACTGCGATCAAATTGTACTCCATTTGTTTATTTATTCAAAACATGTTACCAGAAAATATTGCCGGCTGTGGTTCCATATTTTCCGAAATCGTTTCACAACCCTCTCCCCCCCCCCCCTTTCCCTCTCTTTCTCTTTCTCTTTCCACATTTCCTATATTTCTGTTATGGTCTCTTTCGATTATGCATCTTTTTGCGCATGCGCAGGATCAACCAATCTGAGATCGAGGCTCGAAACTTCGTCAGGAAACAAACGTAGCCTACAAAAGCATTCGGGAAAATATACTTCTAAGATACAAAGAAGAAATGTCTGAGAACTTTTGTTTACGGTTGAATAATTTTTCAGTATACTGTAAAAAAAAATATTGGCTATTTGTTTTCAACCACCACGAGGATAATAATATATCCAACAAATTTGGGGTAGTATTTTACCCAGTGCGGAAAGCATATTGTCCAGTAAGGTTAAAAAATAAGCAGCAATTTCTTTAGAATTGGCAAAATTGTCATCACACTGGATGCCCCAAAATGCCCAAAGAAATGCCCAATGTTGGTTAGACACATAATTACCCCAAGAGCACTTTAACCCAATATTTTTAGAGTGCAATCTGCTGTATTTTAGACCTATTTCTGTCACACTTCTTTTCACTCTTATATTGGGTCTGTCAAAATGCAAAATAGAAGTCTTCACGATCATGCATCATCAATTTACCCGAACAAGGATTACTGATACTCCTACCTTTGTAGTTTCATTCCATTAAATACTTACGACCTTTATTTCATGGGGAATTAAATGAAGAAAAAAAAGATGCTGCAAATAGGGGAATATAGAAATGAAACTCTGAAAATAAAGAGATTGTCATGAATACGCAATTTAATATGACACAGATTCCCAAAATATCCTCTATTATTATGCATCATTACCATTATCATCCAAACGACATCCATATATGCCTCCATTGACATTTTGAAAATTTCCGCATTAATGGCACTGTTTTTGTCAATTTCTGTTTATCGGGGCAATTTATATTCCGAAGTAAATTTGTCAAAATTTGGTAATCGGAAAACCTTTCTGAACGTACCACAATATTATTCCATTTCATTAACAGGACGGAAGTTTTCTGTAAACAATTTGCGTTTCGCCGACATTGAACTATACCCAAGGCCGGTCTCGGTGAGACAGAACAAAAAAGACAACTATATGGCATTCACCTTACGATGCATGATATTATTCAGTCAATGGCATTTCTAACTAGTGTACCTTCAAAACAAAAACAAATTTTAAAAAAATCTGGAAGACGGTATTAAAGGTTAGTGTACTTTGGAAAGCTTCAAGTGTTTGCAATCCTCTTTTTCGCTTGCGGATCCCGATATAGCACTAATTACTCTGAATGTTTAATTAGTTCCTGAAAAGGCGGCAAATTGAAAGAGAGTTTCTTCAGCTAGGCCTGTATTTTTCAAAGAGATATATGAAAAATACATCTACATTTATCAAGCTTCTTTCTGCTCAAAAATAAGCTTTTTCTTTCTTGTATATCGAATGTAAGTATTAGATCTTACTTAGAGCTGAGTTGAAAAGAACTAAACTTGAAACCTGATAATAGTTACAAGGTTTCGATTCTAATAAAGAGGAATTTCACCCTGGCAATAATTTTGTTTTACTACAAGGAGACAAAATTAAAAAAAAAAATTGGTAAAGACTCAACGCAAATCCCTAAATACTTTTTTAAAGAGTCTAATTTGTTATGGCATGCGCGAGCACCCCCGCCCCCGGCAATTTGTCATGTTCTATAAATTCCGTGCATTTCCTTTGTATTTTCTTAAATCACCTAGTTTGTCTTTATCATCAAATATTTTGTGTTCCTCAAGACATTCTGGAAATTAAAAAAAACAACTAAATTTAACGGCGTTAGCACGATCTGGGACTTGTTTAAAAACATATCTGCATAAAGTGTAAAGCTACTGAAAACTGAAATGACATGTATTCAATCTGATTGGCTGATAGCAAAGTTGTTATAGAATTCATGCATCTGTTACGATATTCAAGTCTTTATGGAGTGGAACTCTGAGCATTCTGAGCTAAAACACTGTCTTTCGTCCACCCCCCCCCCCCCCCCCTTCCATACGATGATATTTATTCATACACTGCAAAAACTCCGGTGTTGATTTGACACCAGTTCGGAATCTATACAGGTCCACACCAGAGAAGACGAGTATAGAAACAACACCAGTTTGGAATCAAACCGATGCTGTTTAATACTTATTGGAGGATCCGTGGTGTAGTGGTTCTGACTCTCGCCTTGTAAACAGAGGGTCGTGTGTTCGAATCCCACCGCGGTCTGGCGTTCTTTGGCAAAGCGTTATTTCACACTTTGCCACTCTCGACCCAGGTGCTAAATGGGTATCCGGTAGGACGTGACAGTCATTGTAGCTTGCCCAATACTGTGTGCGCCTCACCGGCGACTGACTGGAATACTCCCCAGTGAGTGGAAGATGTGCGGGAATGACTGATTGAATCCGATGACCGGGGTAATAATATATCTTTAAAGCGCTTAGACACGTCGTTCCGATGTATTAAGCGCTATATAAAAGCGTATTATTATTAATTGGTGTTGTATAAACACCTTTCTGGTGTTTGACCAAAACAAAACTGGTGTTGTTTAACACTTCTCTGGTGTGGACATGTAGATTCCGGGCTGGTGATCAATCAATACCGGAGTTTTTGCAGTGTAGCATATCACAGACACAAGGACACAAGGATAATAAAGTAAACTGACTTGATGACGTCAAATTCTGGGGGTAATTTCATTGCGGGATTTATATCATTATCTCGGTGGAGCATTACGAAAATAATCTTTCCGAATACTTTCGAGAAAAATCTTAGTTTTTTTTATTATATTGATTTCTTTTCCATTTCGTTCCCAAAAGAATCCAATTCATGCATGCGCCACATTATATTCCTCCTGGGAGAGGGGTTGCCTGTGTATATCTGTTTAATTTTCATCGCATTATTCACCCCCATCTCTTTAAATCATGAATATACATAATCACTTGAATGTTTTGTTTTTTTAATGGAAAGAAAAAAGAGAATTTTAACCAGGGGCCAGTTGCCTAAAATTACTTTCATGTTATATTTTCCACTCAATGGTAATTGATATGAAACCCTTGTATTTGATTGGCTGTCGAACATCGTTACCACAGAAGCTACAATTAGACATGGACCCTACTACGAATTAGATGGCAAAGATGACTTGTGCAACCGACCCAAGATGTTTCGAGGGCAAAGCAAAATAGCAAATGATGTCAAACTTGCAAAGCAAAATACGAGGACCTGGGGCGTTTCATGAAAGGACTTGTCGGAGGTTTTATCCGACAAGTCCCATTTTATCCGATTGTTACCATAGGAACAGTACCTCTAAGCCGATCAACGTCAGAGAAAGTGGTCAGATCTGACATCTTTCCCTGCATGTTGATTGGTTGAAAGGCACTGTTTCTATGGTAACTGTCGGATGAAATGGGACTTGTCGGATAAAACGTCCGACAAGTCCTTTCATGTAACGCGGCTCCCCTCATGCACAATAAAGCCATAATTATTCCAGTTTATTAATAAGATGCAAAGACAATTTTCAAAAATGTACTAATTTTTGCGTCATATGCCGAGTTTTGTGCACATTCTTTTTTCAGAGTAGGCAATGTAGGCCCTATTTGATTTTAAAGATTACATTGAAATTATGTACCTCATTTTTGTTTTTGTCATATTAAATTCAAACCTTTATATCCAAAAAGCGTCTTACACGTCTTTCATGATTTATATACGTATGCATAACTCTTTCTCAAAATCAGTGACCATAATCCACATCATGCATAATACTGCAGCCACACAAACAGATCTGGGCCCTGTCTTACAAAGAGTTACGATTGATCCAATCAGTCGTAACTCTATGGAAATCCATCAGTGTCATAATTTCTCATACAGGAAATTAGCAGAATGTCCTTTGAAACAATGGAGAACACACTGAACTGTCAGGAAATCAATAAATGTATGGATATACATTCATATCTAGATTTTTTTGTAAGCAAACATGCATTTTATTTGTTGACGTTTCTGGCTTTCCATAGTTGTGATTGATCGGATCACTCGCAGCTTTTTGTAAGACGGGGTCCTGATGTCTATCCGACCGATAGTACGACATTAGAATAACTTGATATCGGTCTGGAAGCGGTTCCGTTTTGGTGTGACTGTAATGACAACGCACATGTAAACGCGTTTAAAAAGAAACAAACAGGGGCCCGTTGCAGAAAGAGTTGCAATCGATCGCAACTCAAAAATTCATGCCCAACTTGATTTTCAACCAATCAACAGCGCGCATTTGGGACTTGCGTTTGATTTTTTGACTTGCGTTTAAACGCAACTCTTTCTGCAACAGGCCCCAGAAGAGAAAGAGTATGCTATACTTACCAGGTAATAATTATAAAGACATAAGGGTGTTACTCGTAATCAGATCATCGTCCGTCGACCCAGTCACATCAAACTCCGGGATCAAACTTACTCTCAAAATTGATTAGAACGTGAAGATGCCGAGTGATGTAAACGTCCACTCGCTTCCATTTAGGCCCATAGATTTTTCAATTTAAGATATAAGTTAACGGTATTATTCCAGTAGGCCTATGCTATAGGTCTAAATTGATGACTGCTATGTTTTCGTTTCCTTGGGATGAGGACAATTCGGCGAATTATGTTCGGATAAAATCTGATCTTCGTGGTCCACAGGCATCCAGGATTTCAAAGACTGTTATCCATCTCAATATATACGTGGAACGAGATAAGGTTAAAAACGTCAAGAAATTTCGTCAAACTTTCGTCAACCATTCCTGTTTTTTCCAGGTTCAATGCTCCTGCATATCTTTCGACTTATTGATAATCCTCGGACTTGTACATTTAAAAGTTTGATGAACGAAATTACTATCTGCTGATGTCTGAATGATGTTGATGTGTCTTTCCTCTTGGCATCCGCTTGTGGTTGATCACCTGAGTTGATGGCTAGTTTAGTGCATGTAGTGTGTCCACGACCTCCTGACCCGAGCAATTACTTACTACAATCGCTGGCATTTTACGGGAGCGAAAAGATGGGCTTTTTTCCTCTCTATTATTGCATGGATTGCAGAGGTCCATTTTTTTAGGTTATGATAGTAGAATTACCTGTTAGTTTATGTCACCATGGGGTTTCTCAGCGATTAGCGGATTTGTGGCACCGAGGGATGCGGCTACTCTCCCCGTAGGCTATCGGCGTCAGCTCGACGGGACAACCCTGTCAATCAGCGGCGGAGATTGGCACAAAGACATGATCTCGACAGCGGACGCGTGAAGAATATGAAATGAGCATTTGGCCGAATGGGGCTGTGGCGGGTGAGCCTGTCACGCGTAGCCTCTTTTTAATTCCAAATGATAATTGATCCTGACCCCGAAACATGACAAGGGCAATCACTGTAAAAGTCAGAAATTGTGATGGTTTTCACGTCGGGCGACGCACGACGCGCAAGTTTTTGACTGAGATGGAGTTGGATGTTGTCTGCTTGGCAACGCGACTTCGAGACCGCACAGTGCCGTGGTCGAACTACGAGAATTGGTCGTGTTGACCCCGGGCCGCGCTCCCGACCTCTTCTTCTGTGTTCCTCCAGGGTGATCTCCCGTCACTCAGTAGAAAACTCTGACGACACGAGAGAATGAATTTCATTCATCTAGGCCTCCGAATTTCTTCATTGATAATCCAGGTTTGAGTTTCAAGACGCATGTCGATGGGGTTAAGAAAAGAGAAATGACTCCTGAAAATTTTTGTACGGCAGGATTCAGGAACGATTCATAAGACTTAAGCGAATTCCGAGCCAAATAATGAAATCAAATAGACAATGTAATTAATTAAAATGTATTTTCTGTCCAGGTGTATCTTTCCTTTCTTACCAAGAGATCGATCTTCATGCTCGACTACAACGTTGAGTCATTGCTTCCTAAACGGTTTTCCACCTATATTTCTTTCGAAAAGTTCACAACAGAGACGTTAACCAAATTGCACTTTCTGTTTCAGGGGAGCCATGATTCATCTTAAATTAAACATCGGAGATACAGCCGAGATAAAGACGTGCTATAAATCATGCTCCTTCCTCGAGTTCGAGTCGTGCTAAATGAATGGTTTGTGGTGCATGCGACTCGATCGATGGGTCGGTTGTCACCCTGTGTATAATTTTGCCCCAAAATCTTTGATGGAGTCAAAGAAATGTTCAGATCTTTTAGATGATGATGAGAAATGTTGTATAATTTTGGTCAACGCGCAGAGACTTGTCCCCAATTCCCTCTCTTAGATGGGAGATAATAAGGAACGACCCAGCGACGCAATTTCATAATTTATTTAGCATGAAGAAACATGTCTCCAAACCCTCTAAAATAATCCACAGATAATAAATTCCATTAATGAAAGTTTCCGAATGTCTTAATTTAGGCTCTTGTCAATCCACAGCTGTCACTTCCCAACGATCGTTTTCCAAAGAGCTATCTATTTTTTATGAGAGGCTCGTTTTACTCCAAATGGGACTGATTGCTCGCAGAAATAATAACGAGGGTGGATCCATTCAAACGGGTCTACAGTTACGAACTAGTCACACGTCACGACCCCTTAGACTCAATACGAAGGTCCCCTGCAACAAAAGACCAGTTTCCTCCTAATTGCCCATCTAGAATCTCTCCAAAAACGATCATGTAGCGTCACTTATCCACTCAGGCTTGGCTAAGACCTCTCTTTTGAAGTAATTAACCCTTAAATCCGACACAAGAATCGGATAATTTGTTCGTTCCAAGGTTACCCACTCGCAACAGAACACTCCAAAGACAGCTCCTCCGAATGCACCCTATTGTACTCCCACTTCCCCTAAACTCCCCTCTTCAATTATACAGAGTTTCAATTTGGGCCAAAAACCAGGAGAAATGTCGATTGAATAATTGCGGGCGATTAGGCCTATTAGTTGAACCGCGCTGTATTCTTCCTTCGCTCCGATAAAACCCGCTCCATCGGAGGTGTATAAATATTGACTAATTTGCCATTCAGTTCTATTGTTGGCCGGATTCCTTAAGGTCTCAAATCCCTCGCCGCTGATCCCTTAGAACTACATTTAATGTGTAATTACAGAAAGGGTTTTAAAGATAAAGTTTACTAATGGACACTATCGCAGCTAGGCTTTATAACAAGCGGAAATGGGTTAGCACAAAAGCGCTGTGCTACGGCCGCAACAATGAAACCGACTCTAAACCAACCAATGCTATACCCCTTATGAAATAACGTAATATCTTATATCAGTCTGGGGTCGGTTTCACCGGTGTAACTGTATCGAGGTTTTGTTGAAAGATGTGGTTCAAAAATTATCGAAATCATGAAAATAGTTGGAATAGGGATCGTTTGCTTAGTTGATCCGAAGTCATGTTCACGGATTCCGAAGTCGTCGTAAGTCATTGAGTCTGTCAAGGTATTCCTTATTACAGTATTGTCTTGCCATTAATAGGCCTATTCGTTCCAGTTTTGTTCCAACAATATGTTGAACAACATATTGTCCACTCTGTTGGGGAATGTATGTTGGTAAAAAAAAATACATATATATTCTGGGCAGTTGTTATCCAATGGAGCAAATTTATTACCCAATTATTAGTTTTTATTACGCAAATTGGACAGATTTTAACCAATAGTGTGGACAGTATGTTGCCCAGTGATGGTTAAAATTTGGGCCTTTTTGCCCAAACTTTTTAGGAGAGTATATGTTACCAGAAAGCAAACCCAATTTAAAAAAAAATTATGCTGAATTGAGATACATTTTATGATCTTCTCTACAAGTACTTCAAAGTAAATATTGCACATAGGGAAAGATTAGTTAAAAATTCTACGAACATCACACATGAAAAGTACAATAAAAATTCAAAAATTTATATTGAAAACAAGACAGGTAAACAAAATAGATGAACCTAACAAGCCATTGTTTTAAAACAATTCAAATGTATTATCATCAAACAAGTTTCAACAAATCATGAGCACACATTTTCCCTTTTTTTTAGTTGCTTCGAAATAAGATTTTTTGAGGGGGTGCAATATGCCCTTGATCAAATAATAGTAATAATAACAGTACTACTACTACTACTATTACTACTACTACTACTACCACTATTACTACTGCTACTGCTGCTACTACTACTACTACTACTACTACTACTACTACTACTACTACTACTACTACTACTTCTACTACTACTACTACTACTACTACTACTACTACTACTACTACTACTATTACTACTACTACTACCACTATTACTACTGCTACTGCTACTACTACTACTACTACTACTACTACTACTACTACTACTACTACTACTACTACTACTACTACTACTACTACTACTACTACCACTATTACTACTGCTACTGCTACTACTACTACTACTACTACTACTACTACTACCACTATTACTGTTGATGTTGCTACTACTACTTCTACTACTACTACTACTACTACTACTACTACTACTACTACTACTACTACTACTATTACTACTACTACTACCACTATTACTGTTGATGCTGCTACTACTACTTCTACTTCTATTACTACTACTACTACTATTACAGCTACTACTTCTACTACTCTTACTAATAATAATAATAATGATAATAATAATATCATAATTAATTAATGGTCTCTATTAACACTAGACTATAAATTTCATCCCATTATACAGTTATACGCCATGTTCTTACTCCTCAAAATTGGGAAAAGTTAGTGAAAATAATAGAATTTATTTCCATCTCTCAATAGGTTATGTGCTCTTTAAATCCACTAGGCATGAGTCTATACTGCTATGTTTGCTAAATAACGTATTAAAATCCCATTGAGGACTTTGAGGGTTGATTGAAATAAATACATAGGCTTGTTAGTCTGATCAGTAGACTGGATTAAAGAATTGATGGCGTGTTTTTATAGTAGTCATTGTATTCGTTTATATAACGCCTTTCTTCTTGATATGCTTGCGAGCATGTACAGTGTGTTCCAGAAAAAAACAATGTCCGAAAAGTAGAATGCTTTCCAGTCGAATCTAAGAAAGTATAAAGTATGCTAAGTATAAAAGCATGCATAGTGTCAATTTTTCTGACTTATGATTTTTCATTAAAGATCGAGAATGTGATCTTAAACACATAGGAGTAATGCCGAAAATTTGTTTACAAATTATAATGTCCTCCTATTAAATCCTCATAATTTACATGCAGTGTCGTTATCAAAGGGTTATTGACCCCGTTATACATTACTTAAAGGTTGAAGTTATGCCCACGCATCGATTAAAGACATAGGTTTTCGGAAATATCGACTTAACGACAAGTGTAAATAAATGCAGTACACGGATTAAGTTTTCCAACTGCAGTGACGTACGGAGGACTCATGAACAGAGAAAATGTATTGCCAATGCCGTTCATGAGAAAGAACAAATAACAAGTCTTTGTCGAAAATTGGTGAATCAATATTAATACAGCATGCATTTTAGTCCGCGACTCTGTACAAACGACATATTTGCAATTGTTCATCAGCTCCAAAACTAAGGACGAAACTGCATTTAAATTTTCTATTTTGAAATGGGACAATACGACCAAAATGAGGAGTCCTTTTCTCTCGCAATAGAATAGCAAGTTTCAGTTTCAGTTTTTTCTCACATTTCCAACAAAATCCATCATAAATCATGTAAATACAGTTATAATAATTGATATGTAATAAAGAAACACGTAACGCAATACATGTATTCATCTTATTATACATTTGAAACTTAATATGGATCATCAAATATTTGTGGCTGAAAATAACATTCTGGAAATGGAAATGTCCACTGTGAAGCCGTGCATGTAAATCGTGGACCCGTCAAAAGTGTTATAGATTTTTTTTTTCATCTGTCATTCTCTTCCCTTTTCTTGTTTTCGTTCTTTTCTCTTTTTTGTCAATAATTTTACTTAAAAGAGGATGGTTCTCCCAGCCCCTCCCTACATACCACCGTCACTGGTAATATACTTTCAAGAATTGAAGAGTTTAGTTGCAAAAGGGATTAGGTCCACAATTTCATTTTAAAAAGGTATTTTTTTCCTCCATACGCATATTTCAAGCCTGAATGAATTTGACTCATCTCGTTATTGTTTATATATGCTTTGGAATGATATCCTTCTAAGCCTAACAGTTTGTGGTGCATCGGCGCTTTCCACTCTTTGCATCAGATGTTAGAATATCGCGTTTTCGCGTCAATATCATATGCGTCGCGTTTGCATTATTTGTTAAGTGATACTCTATTTATGAACTCTAACGTAGCTTGAACTGTAACTATTTCAGGTCAGTCGCGCTTCGGTTTCGCGTAATATGTATATTCATCTTTATTTTAGCTGATGATTAACTAAACTTGCCGACTTTAACGCAATTAAATTGGGAAGGAATATTTGACGCGCAATATATTAGTGTTGATAACTTTGGTGAAACAATAGAATCCTTTTCGTGCGAGTGCCATCGAGAAAGTAATCTATTTCCAATCAAAAATCAATCGACCGGTTTGATTTGAACGATGTTCCCCTTTACAATTATTATGTGCTAGACCCTTTGTAATCATTTTGATTTCTCCAAAACTGTAAACTGAATTAAAACTGGAGTACATCAGTTAGAATCCCCCCCCCCAAAAAAAAAAAATACACCAAAAAAGTTCAAACGCAAAAAGAGTCTATTTTAGATCTTTCACGTTAGCAATTCATAGATGTAGAAGACAAATTAGATGATATATTAGATGTTTGCCTGTGTGTGTATGATGGTGGTTTTTACAGACTAATGATAAATCAGTATCAATCGTGTGTTAATAAGTACGATGATACACCAACCTGGTGGACAGTACTTTCATGATGAAACAACCCAAGAGAATATTTACCGAAGAGGGCGCTCGACTGGAACGAATACAGAGGGACGATAAATACCATTCGGTACCATTCACACTGGATAATAGTTTGTTGTAAAAATAAAAGAAAATTATAATATGAAATATTAGTGAAGGTTTGAGGGAAATCAATTAAAGATTAAGAAAGTTATTAGAATTTGAATTTTTGATTTGTAACGTCAGAAACGAACAGCTGTCCTATATGTTATGCTTGAATTTTAATTTTGTAATGGTGATGATTTATTTTTGCTGACTTTTTAGAAACGGGTGTGAAATGATTTGTCGATTGATATACTGAAGGACCAGTAAAAAATTTTTTTCTGAGAAAATTACATTTCGTTGATTTTGTTTTCACCATACAATATGTAAGAAAGCTGCTCGCATATGACGTCACAATCAAATAAATGAAATTCTAATAACTTTTTTTATTCTTTGATGGATTTTTCTCAAACCAATGGCAATATTTTTCATTACCTTTTTCTGCTATTTTCACAATAAACCTTTTTGGCAGGGTGAATTTCCCCTTTGATAGCGAGAAGTTCCCTATGTCATGTGCAAACATTCTTATTCTAATGTCTCAGTAGTGAAGGGTAGCGCCACAAAAGGACAGGCATGGGGCGAGTGCCCCCCCCCCCCATTATTGTTCAAGAAGGGACTAGGTGAGGAAGGGGTGAAGAAGCAGAAGGGGCAGAAAGGGGAAGAAACAAAAAGAAGAGGTCTGGTCATTGTACATGTATTGGCCTCTATATATTGGGCGATTCCATGCTAGAAAAATCAGCCAATTTCACAACATTTTTTCAATCTGCTGTTAATGAACGAAAAACTTCAATTTGCTTTGTGGTATTATCAAAGTACTACTGGGTAGACATGCAAAAACCTGACAACCAACAAACATATGGCGTCCATAGGTGAATTAGAGCTTAAAATGCTGCATGTCGCGAGGGAAAATTCCCTACGACACACAACATTTTCACCTATAATTTACCCATAATCAATTTTTGTGTGTGTGTGTTGGTTATTAGTTTTTCACAACTACCCACTATAGCTTTATCATTAACAAAAAAGAACATTTTATTGCTCAAGCATTGGGCTTGGAAACTAGAAATTGTTGTCAAAATGTCCCATACGACAAGTATGGAATCGCCCTACTATCTCTATAAATATATTGAGGAGCAAATATAACCGACTACGTCTTACCCATCCCCCCCCCCCTCAAATTGTTCTGGCTCCGCCCCTTATGTCTCTCTGTTGTAATGCAGGTAAGAAGGACAAATAAACATTGAATCACCATCTAAAAGGGCCGAGGAGTGAACAACACATTTTCCATTTCAAAACTTTTTGAGAGTTAGAGTAAACTTTCATCACGCTAAATAAATCCAAACATTATTTAGTTGAATCTACCAGATTCAAAGTGTTATCTGTCATTTTGAAAACTGGGTCTGACCATGCCCCTTTTATATGTCAAACAATATGTTAGATTGTTGCAATCTATTGCAGGTAACTCAAGTCTCAAAACCAATCACAAATCATTTGTTAACTAATTTTCGGCATTACCTTTATTAGTTTTATGATAAGTATGCGCGATCTGTAATGAAAATCATAAGATTTTATTACAGATCGAGCATACTGATCATAAAACTAATAGGAGTAATGCCGAAAATTTGTTAACAAATGATAAATTCCTCCTATAAAAGCCTCTTAATTTACTATATATTGTCCACGGCGGACGGCATTTGAATAGTAATGAGTCAGAAAGAGGATCGAGGGTATTTGAATTCCAGTTCATCGTGGCTTAGCCGTGAACTAGAATAGCATGGTGGTTGAGTTGCTGCCCAGAAATCAGTAGATGGCAGGTTCGAATCCCACTGGTTCCAATTTTTTTTGACTTAATATCTTATGATTTTCATTACAGATCAAGCGTACTGATCATAAAACTAATAGGAGTAATGCCGAAAATTTGTTAACAAATGATAAATTCCTCCTATAAAAGCCTCTTAATTTACAATCACAAATCACTCTGAACTAGGACAATTCATGTATCAAGGCACTTTTGAGATAATCTTGACTCTCTCAGTGATAACCAAAACTCTACAGGAGTGTTGCAAGATACTCGATATTCACCACTTAATGTTCATTGGTGATATTTAGCGCATAAGAAAGGATCACCAGTCACTTTTATTAAAGTTGCTCTTAACTTACAAACAGCTTTATGAAACACCCACAAGGGTCCCAGATATCAAATATTCAATTTAAAGTGCAGAGTGGTTAGTTAATCATATGTTTCTTGCAACCTAAAGTATAAATTGATCTATAAATGTATAATTGACCATGATAACAGTTTAAAACTGAAAATGATAGCAATGAAATCTTCCATTTAAATATATTAATAGGAGTGAAAATATTTTCAAACATTCATACAAATTTATATCAGGGACAATGAAAATCATATATCCTGAACACATATATGATTAGAAATGTAAATGGTACCTTGATGATTTAAGGACCATCCAGCACTGAACACTTGTTTTTTTAAATTAAACATAGTGGCCTGTATTCTAAGTCTGGTTTAACATAGACCATGCTCTAAATCTCTGCTAAAATGACATGAAGCCAAAAATGTCGAAAGTTTGTTTACAATGTCTGCTTCGTATGTTTAATTTTCTTTGTCCTCATGCTTTAACAGGGAAGAAAATAATTTTAGTTATTATTTCCTGAGATTTATGAATGATTATAAATTAAAGTTCAAGTCCACCCAAGGAAAATGCTGACTTGAATAAATAGAGAAAACTCAAACTACATGGAGCATAGTGCTGAAAATTTCATCAAAATCGGATGTAAAATAAGAAAGTTATGACATTTTTAAAGTTTTGCTTATTTTTCACAAAACAGTGATATGCACAACTAGGTGAGTGAGTCGATGATGTCCATCACTCACTATTACTTTTGTTTTTTATTGTTTGAATTATACAATATTTTATGTTTTATAGATTTGACAATAAGGACCAACTTGACTGAACCATATACAGTGTAGTATTAAACAATGCTAATTCCACATGTTCAGGGAGGAATTAATCGTATCACTTGACAATGAGGAGAAAATTAGAATATTTCATATTTCCTATAATAAAATACAAAAGAAATAGTGAGTGGGTGATGTCATCAGTCTCCTCATTTGCATACAGACCAGGATGTGCATATAACTGTTTTGTGAAATTAAGCGAAACTTTAAAATGTCATAACTTTCTTATTTCACATCCGATTTTGATGAAATTTTCAATGATATGCTTGTTGGAGTTTTCTCTTTTTATTCAAATCAACTTTTTGTTGGGGTGAACTTGTCCTTTAAACTTGTACTGTTAGGCCTGTATCCTGAACATGGGTTTAAATTAAACCCTGGTTTAAAGTTGTGAATTAACTATGGATAGCCAATTGGGGAACAAATAACTATCAGTACACATCCAATGTATCAAATCATTTGACACCCAAATTGTTCATTATTGTCTGGGAATGATAAATTAAGCATTTTGATGTATTTTTCTTCATTATGAAAGCAAAATATTAAACATAAGAAATATACAATAGAAACAGATTTTTTGAATTTTTGGCTCCCCATAATTTTCGCACAAAGTTAGACCATGGTCTAAGTTACACCCGACTTCAGAATACGGGCCTTAGATATTAGCATCACAGTTGGCTATCCATAGTTCAACCACAACTTTTGACCAGAGTTGAAATTACAGTCAAGTTCGGAATATGAGCCACTGAAAACAATGAATAATGAAAATTAAAGGACTACATGTAAGTTGCCTCATTCTCTCCAACTTTATTAAAGAATTTTCTGCTTCGATCATAATGAGTGAATTTCAATTCATATATGTAACAAGCGAAATACCCTGGAAGTCTCACCTGCATTACACAATGCAATATAGCAATTATGTCAACTTTCGCGACATTGAGTATCACACATAGTCTCTTTTCATTCACCCTTTAAATGTACGATTTAATAGTCAAAGTTCACCAAGGCAAGAGAAAACTGCATCATCACTAACATCATTAACTTACACCTGTGCATTATTTGTTTTATAAAATTGGTCAGAGTATGCATTAAAGAGAAATTCCAGTAGTTGCAGTAAACACTGATTTCATGAGAAAGTCTGTAAAACAAGGCTTAATTGTCAGTATATCATCGAGGATCTAGATCTGGTACAGTTACATTAAGTGAACTTTGTGAAATCTTGAAATCTACGCTGAAAAATGTTCACACCGAAGATCCCCAACACAGATAAGCGCACGTGGGACAATGTATAATTATTGCTTAGGGCATCGGGCCCAACGCTCTACCCGAATCCTGTGCTTATTTGCTGATTTCTCAGCAATTACACAATTTCTTCCAGAATCCTTTGGCACATGCGTTTTATTTATACAAACAGACACTTTGGTGGTCATTTCATTGGATTCTGTACGAACTCATTTTGATATCGTTACCAAAACTAGCATTTACCTTTAAGAAAGAGTTTAAAGGTCTTGTAAAGTTTTGGCTAAGGGTCAATAATGTTAAATATAATTGAGTATCAGGCAACATTCTAATATTGAATAAGCATTGCATAATAGCGGCCATATATTATTTAGCCACATGGTTCTTCATGAAAATTGATTTTTATATCATTGCACCCTCTCTTGGTAACTTCTTTAGTTGAAATT
The DNA here is from genome assembly GCF_018143015.1 of Lytechinus variegatus. Lineage (NCBI taxonomy): Eukaryota > Metazoa > Echinodermata > Echinoidea > Temnopleuroida > Toxopneustidae > Lytechinus > Lytechinus variegatus. The sequence continues at coordinate 31,383,147 of NC_054748.1, read as the reverse complement.
TCACATGGGTGAAAGCCAACGCAATGCTCCAATAATTTCTGCTGGTAGCTCTCTGCACAGACTGTGCATGCCGATCACAATCGTACTCCCATGAACAAAAATCTCACTGCTTCTGACCACAAGTTGCTTTGTACTAGACTTAATGTTTGTACATAACTTTTTATAGCCATTTCTGAACAGACATTGCTCAAATAAATATATTGGATTAAAAATTAATATAGGTAGTGAATTTTATACTAGCTGACAATGTAGTTAAACACTATTACTCTCCCACTACCAAGCAATAACTTTATAAGATCACATTGAATAGTCATAAATTTTCAGGCATTGAGACATATTCTTATTTACCCATTGGATCACCTCAGCTTATCTCTTTGATCTTAAATAAAAGTAATTCTAAATTCAACATTTTGATTCTTTTCTACGCTCACACAATCCACTTCCAAATTATTAATCGTACATGCCTGTATCTGGGGAGCGTTCCATGAAAGGACTTGTCAGACGCAATTTAGTCCCAATTTAGCCGACAGTTACCATAGTAACAGTGCTTCTCAGCCAATCAGAATCAAGTAAAATTATCAGATCTGACAACTTGTCGGACGAAAATGTTGATGAAATACTCCCCTCAAGAGAGATGGAGGAGTTTTTTTAACCATTGATCGATGAACTTTGCAATTATAATCCATACCCTTTACCAAGCAGGGCAGCCAAGTAGATTGGAGAACAACCTATTTTTTAGTCTTTGTTTTGACTCTGCTTACCTAATTATTTGCAATTGCAAGATATATGATTGATTTTGGGAACCCAAATACATTTACCTGTTACCAGTACAGTTACCTGTACCACCCCATAAGTCAATGTAAATGGATATGATAAAAGCAATTATTCAAAATACTTGCTGTTTGGGCCTGAACTTGCACTGGGGCTCGTTGCAGAAAGAGTTGCATTCAAACGCACCTCAAAATTTCAAGCAAAAGTCCCAAGTACTCCAATTTCATTGGTTGAAGGTCAAGTTGCAATTTAGATTTGTAGTAGCATTTGATCGCAACTCTCTCTGAAGCAATCCCTTGAAGAATTTTCCACAAAGTACCCAGACTATATCATATTTTTCATCTAATATAAATATACATATACTAGTATATCATCTCAGTCTCACAACAACCCGAGCCTTATTGGACTCTCGATATTTTGCTTGAATTTCTCTAAGAACCTGGCAGCTAGGGCGCCATCTACGACGCGTGCATCGCTGGACATGGTGACGGTCATGTAGGTGAAAGGTTTGCGGTCTTTCCCGATGGCCAGCTTGGACGTCCCAATGGCCATGATGCAGGACTGGGGAGGGTTAATGACCGCGCTGAACTCGGAAATGCCGAACATTCCAAGATTTGAAATACTGCCAGCGAAACAAAAGCAAAGAATGTAATTAGAATTGTTTATCAAAGCATCATGTAGACTTATTAGCCCAAATTCACAAAGGTGGTTTTGAAAACCCACGGTTGAGTCCATGATTTATGTAGATTTCCTGTATAAATTACGCTTAATTTAGAGTGTATCCGGCGCATGTATAAAACATGTCCAATGGTTATGCGCGCTTTTGTCACGGTGCGCCAAATTGACACCTGTGACCGTGGTTATCCACGCTATTTTATTAATGAGTCCACTGTTTTTATTCATGAGTCCACTCTTCAAACAGTGGACTCATGAATAAAATAGCGTGGATAACCATGGTAACAGGCGTCAATTTGGGGCACTGTGACAAAGGCGCACATCGGCATTGGACATGTTTTATACACGCGCCCGATACGCGCTAAATTAAGCGTAATTTATACAGGAAATCTACATAAACCATGGACTCAACCGTGGGTTTTCAAAACCACCTTTGTGAATTCGGGCCATTGTGGATAAGTAAATAAGTCTCTGGACTTTGTACCACTAGGTCCAGGATTCAAATCCCACCACAACATTCACATCCTTCGGCAAGGTATCTATCTATATTTGCAACTCTACAGTAGGTGTAGTAAGTGGGTATCCTGTAGGAAGGAATTTCTTGGAATGCTTGAATGCCAAATCAGGGCGGCAGTTATATTTCACTTTTTCTATAACTTCTGAAGGTTTCCACGGAGAAGAATAGTGTAGTAAGTTTCATGGTACACCATGTATCTTTATTGGGAAGGTTAGTCCTGAAAAGGACCACCCAATCACTTATTCTATGTGACAGATTTGAAACATAACATATTTGATCATTGCGATATTCATTCCCCTGGAATATCTGTCTTCTATTCATTGTAAGCCCAAAATGTATTTAGTCTTCAGATTTGTAAAATCACTTTTATTATTTGCAATTGTATTTAATCTTAAAATTCATGAAGTACCACGATCTCCCACCAACATCGCCCCCACCCCCCTATCAAGCTTTCATGAAGTTACCCACAATTCCCATCAACCTCGCTTCCATCCCATTCCCCATCTCACCCCCTCTGTCAGTGATTAAACTCTCATGACAGTGTCTTACCTAAAAGATCCTCCTTGAAATTCATCTAACTTCAATTTGTTTGCACGGGCTCTTGTTGCTAGATCCTGGTAATCAAAAGAGGAATAAACATTAAAGGTCAAGTCCATCTCAGAAAAAAGTTGATTTGAATCAATAAAGAAAAAAGTTGATTTGAATCAATAAAGAAAAATCAGACAAGCACAATGCTGAAAATTTCATAAAAATCGGATGTAAAATAAGAAATTTATGACATTTCAAAGTTTTGCTTATTTTTAACAAAATAGTTATGTGAAGGAGCCAGTTGAGAGGATCGAGAGAATCCTCTCAAGAGAATGAGAGAATCGATGATGTCACTCACTCACTATTTCTTTTGTTTTTTATTGTTTGAATTATACAATATTTCGATTTTTAAGAATTTGACGATTAGGACCTCCTTGCCTGAACCACAAAATGTTAAAATAATGGAATTCCACGTGTTCAGGGAGGAATGAAACTTCATTTCACATGACAATGACGAGAAAATCAAAATATTTCATATTTCATAAAATAAAATACAAAAGAAATAGTGAGTGAGTGATGTCATCAGTTCCCTCATTTGCATACTGACCAAGATGTCCATATAACTGTTTGTGAAATGAAGCAAAACTTTAAAACGTCATAACTTTCTTATTTTACATCCAATTTTGATGAATTTTTCAGTGTTATGCTTGTTGTATATTTCTCTTTTTATTCAAAACAAGTTTTTGTTGGGGTAGACTTGTCCTTTAAATATGCAGTGCTTCCTGGAAAAAAGGACACCGTGCTTCAGTGTCATTTTCTGCTATCATGATCATAAATTTGCTTCATGAAATGTACATGAATGGAAAGATATGATTCTCTTCTTTTATTTGAGACCCATCTTAATTTTCATAATGAATGCATTACTGAGTAAGAACAATAGAAAGTGCTCCTACCACATTTTCATTTGAACTGAAAGATTACAATTTTTGTGAATTTTTCCAGCTTTTACTGCTATCTGGTCAGAAAACCAATCTTACCTAATTCATCATTATGTTACTGAAATTCCTAAAACTATAACCATTTTTGACAATAAACTATGCAATTACATGCTTCTTAATGGTAAAGATTTTTGATGAATATCAAATTGAGGTGATTGGAATTGAGAATCTGAATTTTCACCAAGAACCGAGGGGGTGTTTCAAAAAGATAGAAGTGTGACTTAATTGCGGCATAAATGGCATCACCTCATTATTCAAATCAAGCTAAGAGGACGCGCACTACTGCGTAGTAATCAATTCAATAAGACCCCTTCATAAACCTATCCTCCAATTAGCCGCCTAAGAGTAATGCGGATAATTCAATAAAAATTGCGTTCATAAACTCTGAAAATAATCCGCACTATTTTTACGAGCGCCCGTCCTGAAAAAGGAGGATAATCATCATGGCAACCGCACACGCCCCCTCCGATGCGGTTGCGTTGGAAAGGGTGACCTTGTGACCGCTCCATGGCAATTATCCGCATTACTTTCGAAATGCGTTCATAAAGTCAAAATCTCGTCCCGATGCTGCTATTATGTGGATAATTGCAGCATCAAAATAATGCCGATAACTCTGGTCCTCCGATTTTACGACCAAATTATGCTGCTATTAGCCGCATAATTGGGTTTATGAAAGGGGTATAAGATTGCAAGTTACAAACCATGTGTACATCAAACATTGCATCATGACTCTGAGTCATACTTAATTTTCTGTGAAACATCCCCCTCATCACCTGTCATGAATAAAAACATGTTTATCAATCTGGCATGGCGACCAACTAGTATTAAAGATAAATTCCAGTAGTTGCAGTAAACACTGATTTCATGAGAAAGTCTGTAAAACCAGGCTTAATTGTCAGTATATCATCGAGGATCTAGATCTGGTACAGTTACATGAACTGAACTTTGTGAAATCTTGAAATCTACGCTGAAAAATGTTCACACTGAAGATCACCAACACTGATAGGCATACGTGGGACAGTGTATTATTATTGCTAGAATAAAGACCCGGCGGAAGTGACCAAATCGGCGCCTATTTTGCTTATTTCTCAGCAATTACACAATTTCTTCCAGAATCCTTTGGCACATATTTTTCATTCATACAAACGGACACTTGTGTGGTCATTATATCAGATTCTGTAAAAAGTCATTTTGAGATTGTTACCAGAACTGGAATTAATCTTTAAACCATGTAATAATAAGTCCCTACCTTGACATTTGCAGAAATCTCAACGAGACCCTTAGCATCGGCGCTCTTCACGATGGGCGTGATCAGACCTCCATCTGTTGCTACGGCGACAGAGATATCAATGCTAGTAAGGGGAGTGGCTTGTTGTCCATTCCAACTAACATTGACTTCAGGTACTTGCTGGTAATCGAAAGAGATGTAGAATGCATAGATCAACCTTCCATATGTTAAATATTCCCTTCAGTCAAAGCAATTATTCAGACCAGACAAAGCAAAGCATGTGTTACATGCCAATTCTTTGTTAATTTCTTGTAAATTGAACAGATTTCGGTGCTCCCAATTGATTTGACGTAGGCAAAGTTAAAGGACAAGTCCACCCCAACAAAAACTTGATTTGAATAAAAAGAGAAAAATTCAACAAGAATAACACTGAAAATTTCATCAAAATCGGATGTAAAATAAGAAAGTTATGGCATTTTAAAGTTTCGCTTATTTTCAACAAAATAGTTATATGAACGAGCCATCCAAATGAGAGAGTTGATGACATCACTCACTCACTATTTCTTTTGTAATTTATTATATGAAATATGAACTATTTTTATTTTCTCGTCATGATTGTCATGTGAAATGAAGTTTCATTCCTCCCTGAACACATGTAATTCCATTATTTTAACATTTTGTGCTTTAGGCAAAAGAGGTCCTAATCGTCAAATTCGTAAAAATTGAAATATTGTATAATTCAAACAATAGAAAACAAAAGAAATAGTGAGTGAGTGACATCATCGACTCTCTCATTTGGATGTAACTGGCTCGTTCATATAACTATTTGTTGAAGATAAGCGATACTTTTAAATGTCATAACTTTCTTATTTTACATCCAATTTTGATGAAATTTTCAGCATTGTGCTTGTCTGATTTTTCCCTATTGATTCAAATCAACATTTTTCTGAGGTGGACTTGACCTTTAACTGACTTCATTCGACCACATTTACAAGACCTTTGACCCCTAAATAATTTGTCATCTTACTTTGGTTTCACACATGTAAATGCTTTGAGAAATATTCAAAACAGATGAACAGACCCACGTGACTCCTCCGTCTTGAAGAGCAAACAGTGGTGATTCTTTACCTTAACTCTTTGCCCGCCACGGACGACTCGCGGCACATACAGCGGACTGCCAACGACGACTCAAGTCACAGTTCGCACACAATGCATACGGCACCCCAAAATTAATGTGGCGCAGGGGGATAGTGTACGTGGCGGGCAAAGAGTTAAAGCGACCGTCTATTGACAATCATGGGGAAATCAAGGCTAATCTCAGAACAGAGAAGGGATTCACTCGGCTGCATGCCTGGGATGTGACGCCGCCATGTCTGGGAGGTCTAATATAGGAGAGCAATAGTTAGTAGACTAACCAACCAGAAATAGACTGCATGTTTTCACTTTGAAACATGGAACTTCACAAAGGTTATTCATTTTGGTTTAGCAATCTAGAGACCTGCTACGAGTCTAGGAATTGGGATTGTAGGAAACTAGAACTGCGACGACCAGAAGTAAATACGATCACAAGTTCGGTCAAATTTGTGCTGTCCGAACTCTTATCGTATTAGTCCGATGGGTTTTTGTGACGATCAGATTATATTATCTAAGTCAATTGGCCTTTTGCAAATTTCGTATTGATTCAATTTCCCCATGATTTGTCAGTGGCTGGGCCCTTTAAAGGAGAATCCAACCTTAGACATCAAATGATGTGTAAGAGAAGGAAAAAATAAGAAAAAGTTTTTTAAAAATTCACAACTTGTTTGTCTGATATTGTTCAAATTTTCCGCTACATACTTGTCTCATTATTCTTTTCCTTTGAAAACAACTTTATAATAATAATAATATATGTAATTTGTAATGCGCCAAATCCACTCGGCAGAATGCCCAAGGCGCAGTGAGAGAAGAAAGAAAGAACGAAAGAGAATAGGTACAAATATAATAGTAATCGATCCAGGAACAATTAAGAGTAAGAGGCATTGAATAGACGAGTCTTAAGGTAACGTTTAAAAGTATCAATGGACGTGCATTCACGAATTGTCAGGGGAAGACCATTCCATAGAACAGGGCCAGCATGCGCAAAAGCCCGAGCCCCCCATGTTTTAACGGATTTGGGAATAACTAGGGAACCGGAGTTTGATGAACGGAGGGACCTCACTGGAGAGTATTTGCTGATTAGATTAATATTGTACTGTATATTTGGCTTTAAAGAAACTATTTACCTCTACATTGGCTTACCTTCAATGCAACAGCAGCAGCTTTAATGATGAAATCATTGACAGAAACCTTGATATTATCTTTCTTGAGTTGCTTGCGTAGTCTTACAATCTCAGTCAACTCACAGTCTACCATAGAGTATGAATGGGGTATGGTGGTCTGTAAGAATTAAAAGGAAGGGAAATTAGATTGATATTATCTTTCTTGAGTTGCTTGCGTAGTCTAACAATCTCAGTCAACTCACAGTCTACCATAGAGTATGAATGGGGTATGGTGGTCTGTAAGAATTAAAAGGAAGGGAAATTAGATTGATATTATCTTTCTTGAGTTGTTGCGTAGTCTTACAATCTCAGTCAACTCACAGTCTACCATAGAGTATGAATGGGGTATGGTGGTCTGTAAGAATTAAAAGGAAGGGAAATTAGATTGATATTATCTTTCTTGAGTTGCTTGCGTAGTCTTACAATCTCAGTCAACTCACAGTCTACCATAGAGTATGAATGGGGTATGGTGGTCTGTAAGAACAAAAAGGAAAGGAAATTAGATTGATATTATCTTTCTTGAGTTGCTTGCGTAGTCTTACAATCTCAGTCAACTCACAGTCTACCATAGAGTATGAATGGGGTATGGTGGTCTGTAAGAACAAAAAGGAAAGGAAATTAGATTGATATTATCTTTCTTGAGTTGCTTGCATAGTCTAACAATCTCAGTCAACTCACAGTCTACCATAGAGTATGAATGGGGTATGGTGGTCTGTAAGAATTAAAAGGAAAGGAAATTAGATTGATAATATCTTTCTTGAGTTGCTTGCGTAGTCTAACAATCTCAGTCAACTCACAGTCTACCATAGAGTATGAATGGGGTATGGTGGTCTGTAAGAATTAAAAGGAAAGGAAATTAGATTGATATTATCTTTCTTGAGTTGCTTGCGTAGTCTAACAATCTCAGTCAACTCACAGTCTACCATAGAGTATGAATGGGGTATGGTGGTCTGTAAGAATTAAAAGGAAAGGAAATTAGATTGATATTATCTTTCTTGAGTTGCTTGCGTAGCCTAACAATCTCAGTCAACTCACAGTCTACCATAGAGTATGAATGGGGTATGGTGGTCTGTAGAAAAAACACAAAAATCGAAATTGTCTTGATATTATTGTTCTTGATTTGATTATGCAGTCTTATAATAAATTCAGTTTAAAAGAATATGAATGATGTATAGCGGTCTGTGAGAAAAAAAAGAAAAGGAAATCTCAGTTGATTCAGAGTCTACCATAGAATATGAGTGAGGTATGGTGGTCTATAACAAAACAAAGAAAAAGGAAATCTCATTCAGTTTGGTCTACTACAGAGTAAGAGTGAGGTATGGTGGTCTATAAACGAAACACAGAATAAGAAATTGACTCTAGATTGTCTTTCTTTATATCAATAATTAGTGGGTTTTTTTAGTCGGAGTCTAGACCTGACGTTTGCTGCGGATTTAATTTTTTTGAAGATATAAAGTGCTGAATGATACAATGATCTTGTCCCCATTCTTTTCTTTTTTGGCAATCCATCCTTTTTAGTTTCATAACCCAGAGGAGCATAATAAAAACATCAACACCCGAAATATGACAGTATTCAACAGGGTTGAGATACGACCACACAAATGCCTAATTAGCCCCATACTAGTCAATAAATTATCGGCCTTCTTCTAAACGTTCATTAAATCACGCAATTGAGCCATTTTGGGTCAAGCGTGCTCTTACAAAATGTTGCATGATTTTTAACCATGTACCTTGGTGTCAATGATTTGGTCTGGAATGATGCTTAAGATTTCAAATTCAAAAGAAAAAATCATTAAAAATGCACAACAAATGTTACAGAACTATTCCAAAAAACACCAAAGGCAAATGAACCACCCCCCCCCCCCTCCTCCTCCTCCCGCCAATCCTTATTAGGGTCACTTACCTTTGATTCTGTGAGCCTCTTTGCGATAGTTTTCCTCATACCTGTCAGCTCTACTTCTGAAAACATTCCCTGTAAAGCAACGCAAAATCAAACAAGTCTCATTTATAATAAGGCACTGGTTAACATTGATTAAAAATAATTGATTTAACCCTAAGAGGACTGGGCTTTTTGCGATCATGCCAAAATTTGGCACCCATATTCTTTACTACATAAACTACAATCCAGTACAAAAATCAATTCCAAATATTATCGCCGCCGCCATATGCTAAGACGTTGCACACTGTCTGGATCATCCGGCACATTCCCAATTCCAGCAGCCTCTTAAATCTGGAATATTTGACAAGGAAATTCTTCTCAAATTCAAAGTGTAAGGATTCCAGTTCTCTGGCTGTCATGTTTACTACTTCGGTGATATGCACCATGCCATGCAGACCAAAGGAGAAGCTCGTCATCCCCTTTGCAGTTCTCCATCTAGAATGGCCCATGCCATGCAGACCAAAGGAGAAGTCTCGTCATCCCCTTTGCAGTTCTCAATCTCGAATGGCCCATCCTTCGATCATACCAGGGAGAATTTTGGCCCAGTAGATCTCCAATAGGCTGCAGGGTTCCCACAGAAATTTGAAAACCAAATTCATGGCAAACATACATGCAATGCAAAAATACACTCACCTCTGTCCGTGTATAAGAAGGTGGCGCAACCCTCTCGGCGACAGGGGGCGGTTGCACAGCAGGCGTGGGCGGTGAAGGAGGTGGAACAGCTGCAGGCTGGGGTGCGGCAGCTGCCCCACCCGATTCTATGAATTTAAGCACATCTCCTTTGAGAAGTCTACCATGTGGGCCAGTAGGTGTGATTAATGAAGGATCAATTTGGTGTTGCTCAATCAACGCTCTAACAGCTGGAGATAATCCTTCTCTATATTAGTGACAAGAAAAAAATTGGTACTGAGCAAATCAGAAGTCGGGATTTCAACAGCTTATAACAGTAGGTGTGATTAAAGAACGATCTACCTGATGTCGTTCAGTCAATGCTCTTGACCCTAAGGGGAGTGTTTCAAGAAACAAATAATCAGTGATTTTCACTAATTTGTTTTGAACCAATTAAAAGCTAGGATTTCAATGGCTTATAACAGTATCCAAATAGCGAACAGGCATGTGTGCGATGGTGCAAGATATTACATGAGGTGAAAGATGCTATATGCAATGAGGTATAAGCCGAGTTGAATAGAGTGTCTCTTTCTTTCACCGAAAGCGAAATCTTGCACCATTGCACGAATAAGAATATTCACTATTTGTGTTGTACAACGCCTCAAAATTTAGCGAAAATATGAAAAAAGTTTTTCCCACATTAATCAATGAAAAGGGAGCAAAGAAATTAAAGCAAAAATATATCCCTTCATAATCATGAAGTATCCTTTGCAGTGATGTAAATGTGTGATGTGTTGATGTGATGTAGTAGTGAACTTCATTTCAAAATACCTCTCCAATTACATTAACAATAGAAACTGTCTAAAAACATGAGTTCATCAAATAATTTTCATATAAAAATAAATATAGTTAATGTTTCTGCAACTCTTTCATTAAACTGGTAAGTTATGAGGCATCGGTCAAGGATTTCCACTCACCCAGATTTCGTGACTGCATGCCTCATGCTAGTGAACTCCGCACTCTCCGAGACACCTTCCTCGGATTGTTTGGGGGAATCCCCGGCGGGGGTGGAAGCGGGTGCGGTCTGCGCTGGTATATCCACATCCTTGTAGTCCTCTCCCTCTGGAACCATGAGCGCTATAAGGGAGGTTATGGGGATGTTCTTGCTTCCCTCCGGGACCTAATAAAACAACCAAATATCCTCCTGTTAAGTCAACACACAGTGGCCGTTTTCTGAAGTCTGGTTTAACTTTACATGCGGGCCTGTAACTCTGCTAAAATTATGGGAAGCCAACAGAGTCAAAATTTGTATTAAGTTGTATGTTTCTTATGTTTACTGTGTTCTTTCCTGATTCATCGATGGTGAAGACAATCATCTATTTACTTCCGAGATAATTATAAATGATTTGAGAGCCAAATGAGCTGAAATATGATACCTCTACTGTCAGTGATTTATGTAACAATTGGCTATCCATACTTAAAACACAACTTTAAACCTGAGTTTATAAAGTTAAACCTGACTTGAGGATACGGGCCAAGGTCTCTGTGCGATTAAATGAACTGTTTAAAAACTGAAAAGGAAAACGAGCGCTGAAATAGAACAACAGAACAATTTTTGAAAAATATGATATTCAAATATCTCTGTAACGAAATAGAGAATAAAAATGCTTACCAAGATTTTAGCCATGATGCCATCATCATCTGCGTCCATGATGACGGTAGCTTTATCTGTTTCTATCTCACATATACCATCTCCTGCTGCTATTGGATCCCCTGCAATGGGATATAATAAAATGTTACATGATGTCATCATCATACACAGTAATGATCTGTTAACTTCCTGACATTAAATCATCTCCTACTGCTATCATATCTCATACCATGGGATATAATGGAAATAAAGACACCTCTTTGATTTCTGGTAATAAGAACAACTAATCCTTCAGAACTACTTAGATCTACACACCATTTTTGGTTAAGAAAAGTAGTGGCATCCAGCTTACTTGACCTCAGAAGTGAAAGATAGCAGGATCTACATGTAGCTGGGTCGAATAAAATCCATTTCCTGGGCCACATTTTTGTAAGCCATGGTGGGTAAGTCCAAGGATTTGCATCTAATCATGCAATATGCCAGTGTGATATGCACGGGCATACTATCAACAAAATAACATTAGTTTTATACATCTGCATTTGATACAAATAAGACTTAAAGACACCCAAGCTCATAACGTAAATGATCAAAGTGCCCCATTGGCAGGGTCGTGAAGATTGTGATTTATCAATCTTTCAATATTTCTAAAAAAGTATTTAAGTCATTTTAAATCTAACGGTTAAAATTGTATCAAAACATATTAAAACATGTTTTACAACAAACAAAAACATATTTTTAAACACACAAAACATGTTTTAAAATCAGATTATCATGTTTTAAATCAAATTAAAACATGTCTTCAATCAGATTAACATGTTCTAAATCAGATTAAAACGTTAAAATGATTTAATACATGTTTTGATACATGTTTTTAAACAAACTCTATCCAACCCTGCTAGTAGGATTGCATACCTTCTGCTTTGAGCCAGGACACAATAGTACCCTCTGTCATAGTTGGTGATAGAGCAGGCATGGTGAGCTGGATGGGCGTCACACCTACAATAAAATAAATAAAAGAGATTAATTAAGAGCATGATGTACACCATAAAGATGATTATTGTAAATATACTGAGAAAATGAAACTTCACTCAAGAGACAAAATTAGGTCCATGATAATTCAGCAGTCAGTTACGGAAAACAATGGATCATATTACGGTTTTGGGACCACACATTAATTCATATATACCGTATGTACATGCATCCTATACAAAGTGAATGGAGGTGGAAATCAGAAGAAAAAAATACTGCATACACCTCTGCAAGACAGGAATTTCAAGGGGCTATGGAGATCGTGGTTGGATCGACGGACCATGCGTGCAACTACGCCATAAGTATATAAAATAGCCCCGCACCGATCTATGAGAGTGATTGAGTTAGTTCAAGAAGTTTATAAAATTTAGTCAGTTCAGTCAGTTGTTGGTTCCAGTCTGTCAGTTTCAGAGTACACAGTTTGTATTGTGAGAATACACATCGAGTCAACATGGACATCTAGAGGCACTCAAGGGATCATTACATGCCGCCGCGCACAGAAAAATCAAGCCATAGAAGTCGTGTGTTGTGGACACCAAAGTGGGATCCCAGCACACGCGACCCACTATTTACAAATCAACTGCCAAACGCGGTTCATGGTGCGAGGCTAGCATACTAATACTAACCTCGCAATACATGTGAGTGATCTATAAAGTGGTAGCCATCGGTCATCAGCAGCAGCTTCGGATCCTAAGGACTAACCAAAGGATCAAGGTAAACCCTCGTCTCTATGTCTATACCGAAGGGCAATAAGAGCTTGCAAAGTGTACCGACCAACACACTTACAACTTACAAAGGGTGCAGAGCATGCTCCTTAAGTTAACCAAGGCAAAGAGACTGAAGCTTTTGGTCTAAGAAGAACATAACCCAGGGAGCTCCGGCATGCGAAGCTTCCACCGCCTAACTTGTTATGGCCGGGGGCCTATTGCATGAAAGGGTCTTTCGTAGAACTGTTCTACGTAAGAACGAGATATTGCTCAACTGTTTCACAAAGCCGATTTGGGCGACACAAAGAATGGTCCTTGGAAAGACACCTCCAGACATGTCCTACGTAGGCACGATCTTCTTTGCACACCGCCCACCACCGTCGGCATTGAGAGAAAATGCATTTACGGCAGGCAACACTGACATATCACCTTTAAGCATATTTGGGGGTTGCACTCTCATGCATTCTATATGGGATGGCGCCAAGTTATTCTTATATGGGAGCTAGTTGTCGAGACGACCAAAAACGGATGTCATTTTAACTTCTCCGGGGTATTTTGTCCGGGGGTAATGTAGGCCCAAATATTTTTTTGAAATATGTTTTCTTTTATTCTCCCTCCGTCTTATTCCCACCCCTTTTCCAATAAACAAAAAAATTAAACTTGAAATATCGAAATCGGCGGCACTATCTCTGACCCTTCATGCTTTCTCATTATAGATAAACAACATGAAAACAAATTTCTTTAAAATAAATTGGTAAAGACCGAGTTTATAACGTTCAGGAAAAAAGACGATACAAAAGTGAAAACTAAGATGTTAAACATGCTAAATCATTTATAGTTTTTATTTCATTTTCATTATAATTATTTTTTTGCTGAGATTAATATTTTAATCAATGAGAATTGTTGGATGTATGGGGCTAACTTGAGAAGTGAAGCAAAACAAAAAAACTCTGCAGTAACCAAATAGCTAATATTGAATTTAAGATACAGACTAGGCTTATATACATGTACATGTAGCTTACGAATCCATCATAATCATTACAAATGAAGATTAGTTCATTAAAGGACAAGTCCACCCCAACAAAAACTTGATTTGAATAAAAAGAGAAAAATTCAACAAGCATAACACTGAAAATTTCATCAAAATCGGATGTAAAATAAGAAAGTTATGACATTCTAAAGTTTCGCTTCATTTCACAAAAACAGTTATATGAACAAGCAAGTTACATCCAAATGAGAGAGTTGATGATGTCACTCACTCACTATCTCTTTTGTTTTTTGTTTGAAATTTGAAATATTTCGATTTTCTGGTCATTGCCATGTGAAATGAAGTATAATTCCTCCCTGAACATGTGGAATTCCATTATTTTAACATTTTGTGCTCAGGCAAGGAGGTCCTAATCGTCAAATTCGTAAAAATTGAAATATTGTATACTTCAAACAATAAAAAACAAAAGAAATAGTGAGTGACATCATCAACTCTCTCATTTGGATGTAACTGGCTCGTTCATATAACTATTTTGTTAAAAATAAGCCGACACTTTGAAATGTCATAACTTTCTTATTTTACATCCGATTTTGATGAAATCTTCAGCATTGTGCTTGTCTGATTTTTCTCTATTGATTCAAATCAACATTTTTCTGAGGTGGATTAGACCATTAAAGAAAAAGATCATGGAAAGTCCATACAAAGACTCAAGAGGCGCATTTTAAATTGTATGTTAGGCCCCTTTCGGCCCCTATGTCATTATGTTAAAGCATTAATGTAATCTACATACTCCTTAACTTTGAAATATTGAACATACATATACAGTGCAGTGCTATAGCTCGGTTCCAATATATTTTTTTAAACCTTATATTCTTATGTAAACTTCCATAAATTGTGAAAACTTTAAATATGACCAACGTTTATGATCGTTGTCATTTTTAACATTATTTCTGTAAATAGTATTGTTTCCATTGCGGATTGATTCACACCCTTTTCTATGTTTTCATTATTAGCAATTTAAGCACTACTTTATCCACTTGGACATGTTTGCAGCAATTACTCATGCACACTTATACTCTAAACACTCACGTTTGTATTCCTTGCATTATATCTGACAAATAAAATTAATAAATTAGATTTTTCACACATAGCCTCTCATATTTTCCTTTTTAGTCTCATACAATCAGACACTGTTGATTTTGTTTACTCCATTCAAACACTGCTTTTTTACCTCAACAAGTAACATTTAAAGCATAATTTGCAAAATTATCATTATACCGTGCGTATCAAAAAAAAGTTTACACTTAGAAAAAATGCTGTAAAATCATAAATTTGTCATATTCTGAAGATTTTTCCACATTTTATCATTGGTACAGATCCATTTAAGCAAATGACGATACATGTATAATTGTCAAAAAATATTTCCGCTTGAGTGAGCACCACTTACTTTTGACAATAGGCCTGAGTCGAAACGGTTCCCCGACCGGGCCCCGCCCGTCGCCCTAAAACCCGGTTTTACTTTTTCGGGTTTCGGGTTTTCCACATACAATAACTGCCCATAAAATCCTTTATCATTCCTCAGTGTTTTGATTTCAAACATTCTCCTACCTTCTCAAATCACTGTCATGTACTTTGTGACCAGTTAACCGCCTTTGAGCTCATGCGAAATCAGCGAAACTTGTGAACTTCATGACCAGAAGACAGAAGTATGTCAACGTCAAATCAATTTGGAAGAGCCGCGCCGATCTACGGCCAGCTGTGCCAGCCTTGCCTACGCCACATCGCTGGCGCGCCTACCGTACCCAGCGTTCTCGCCAGTATATAATACGCATGGTTCAAACACCATGCGTGCGGAAATGGAGACCAAGTGGAACCATGCGTAAAATTTCAGCGACATGCGTGGAAAAATTAAATGGAAATATTCAGAAAAAAAATAATACACTCCATGAACTCCTCTTAGTTATATCAACTTCATTTATCGGGTTGCGCCGAAGTCCCACCGACTTAAGACCACTTGCAAATGAAAATCAGTGCAGGGCCCTAGCTAGCGCCGACGCTCGTTGGATGCGCATTTTGTATACTGTACTGTACATGTACCCACGCCTATATCTCTGGCCTGAGCACGCAGTTGCGCTGAAGCGGCAAGCGTGTGCGGCCGAAATGAGTAACATTATCTAGAAATACATGTAGTTTCAAATCTAATGCGAATAATGGAAGAATTTATCATTCCATTTGACAATCAATTGCAATGACTTTTGAACTTGAAGGGCCCCACGTCTAAACAAATTTGGTTTTAGTTAAAATAGACTTACGACGGCCTATGGGAAGTTTTGTAATCATGCTTCTCGTCGAAGAAAAATATACTTTACAAACTTGTTTTTTGTTTAGAATTTTAGTTGTGTTCATAGTCATACGACTTATTCCAGATACTAACTTAAGTAATGACATCTAGGATTTATTTAAGAAGCGTTTGATAGATGCCAGACGAGAGACCTCGCCCAGGGAGCTCAGATTACGAATTTAGGGTCGTGCTCAATAATGCAGCGGGCAGACATATCCATATATTTGGCGAGACAGAACAAGCGGAAGGCGTTCATGTTAATGTCTCCCCTTTGCATGATCGCACGTGCTCTGCTTGTTCAATCCAGGGACCTAACCTTTCTTTTTCGGTTTCTGGAGTGTGGTTTCGTTCTTGGGGCAATATTATGTAATGTGTTAGGTCATGTACTCTGTTATCATGTTTCGTTCAAATTCAGAAGCGTTTTGCCCTGGCTTATCATGAAATTCTTTATTTCCCTTCACTACTACTTCGATCCTATCCTAGGCCCTAGCTAGAAGTGCAACTCTGACACTACTTATTTTTCCAATGGCGATCGTATTCGTTTGATCATTTTGATGGTATTCAAGTGGTTTTCAAAAAAAATAATGAAATTTACTAGACAACTAGTATATTGTTAATAAATGAGTTTTGACTTTTGAATAATGGCAAATTGGCAATGATTAATGAAAATGACGAATATGATGATGATAATGATAAGATAATGATGATGAATGATGATGGCAGCGGTGATGATGTTATCAACTAAATCATGGTTGCAATGATGATGGTGGTCACTGCCTGAATGGTGAAATTGGTGATGATGATCATGAATTGTGATTTTGGAGATGGCCATGCGTGGAAAGTGATGATGACTGTGATGAGAAATGAGAATGATGATGATGTTGCAAAAATAAAATCAAGAGCTACATGTGGTTTGGAGTTTGGACAAAGACAGTCATTTCCATGACGGGAAGGCAAAAGTTGAACATGAGGTGCATGGCTGTTAAATCAAAGGGCAGACATAATCCCATTCCATTGTTTATGTTGTGCGCAAAAAAACCCTCTTTCGTCCATGTGGTTTTTTCGGGCCTTTTTGGCACATCCCGCCCCGCCCGCCCCCTCTTTCTCCTTCTCTCCCTTTTCCTCTCCCCGCTCTCTTGCACTCCGCTCATTGCACTGTGCGATATCCAGAATCAGGCGAGTTTAATTTGAGGTAGGTGTGTTTGCGAGCACATGCGTAGATCTTTCTCCTTGTTTGAGTTTATTGGGATTATGCATAACCAAGATCGTTGATATCGCGTCGGAAGCAGGCATTGCCAGGCAAGATCGAACATGACAAGAAAAATGTAAGCTGCTGTGATGTTTTTTTTTTGTGTGTGATTAATATTTCATATTAAAAAATAGGAATAGTTGAATTTTGCTTAACTTTTTTTAAAAGTTAAATCTTGTCCGAATCATCGCTTTCTCGGCGCTTGCTTCCCCGCGTATCATCCGTTCTCATACAGGCAGCACCATGCGCCTCAATGGCATAAAAATAACAGCAGTCAAAGTTTCAAAGAAATATGATTTTAATTTTTCGGGTACCCGGTCCCCGCCCGTTTTTTCCCACTCAAACCCGGTTTGAGGAAAACCCGTGATGACTCAGGCCTATTTGAAAAGTTAGTGAAAAATGATTTGCGCAGAACTTTAAAATAGTTATGCGAATAAAAGTAGACCATAATCATGGAGAACACATGGAATTTAGTTGTAAATTGATTTGAAGATATCTTTTACCCTTTTAAACTTGTTTCCTTACCCGAAACACTTCGAAGAGTGCATTGAGCCCCACCCACTCCCCCCACACACCGAGGCCATCGTGACGATATTTGCTTTACACTGAGCTGTCATTTACATGAAATGGCTTAGGCTTGATTTTTATTTTGTTAATCATTTTCAAGCTTGGAAAAAGTGTGGAGGAACAAGTATTAAATGAAAAATTGAATGAAAACCCACTTTAAATGATAAAAACTTAGTGAAAAATGCTGGAGATATCTGATATAAACTTTTGTTCAGAATCAGTTATGTCCTCAGATCCAGCTGGCACAAAAAGGGTGAAGGCTGTGCTTACTAAGTGTTGACATTTCAATTTGGGTGGCAAAATTGCTACAAAATGCTTGAATGTATTTCAGTTGACTAAAATTGCAAGGGAAATGTATGAGAAACGTTGTGCAGGGTAAGATTGATTTCGCCCTTTCCCCTTGACACAGCGTGAAAACAAGCATTTCTGCGCAAACAGATTTCTGCGAGCTTTACAAAAACGGACAGTGCTCACTCAAGTGTAACATTCTGTCAAAACTTTTACTTTCATCAGATAGATGAGACCCAGACCCAAGAGTGTATGTGAAAAAATTACCCACATGTTGTATATTTTTTAATTCCCAGGGCTTTTTCAAAGTGTAAACTTTTTTTTGATACGCACTGTATATAAGAATACTATAAAAATACAGAATATTGAATAAAATGTCGAAATTACTTAATAAATCAATTTTTATATCGGACAAGGGGCTCTTTTGTTGAAATATCAATGAAAGGTGTCTCTAAAAGGACATCGTTTTCTAAATAAGTAAAATAATGAAAATTTTCGATTTTATTTAGTTATGTTTGTGAATTTTTTTGTCTATTTACCTCATAAAGTAAGCTCCATACATCAATTCAATAATCAGTAATAAATAAAACATTATATGATCTCCTTTTATTGAAATGTGACTTTATGAAAAGTCATCATTCCGAAATAAAAGGTTCAGGTGATGATGAAGACTATATTTTTCCAATACAACTGGGCGTTGTGGCGTGCGCCTGTAATCCAAGCTACGTGGGGAAGTTACAAATTGATGCTGAAGTTCGAGGTTCGAACCCTGGTCATGTCTTTCGGATGGTGACGTTAAAGGTCGGACCCAGACGTAAATAATCATAGCTGATTGATACACATCTGAAAAAACTCAAATACACACACACACATATCTATATTAAACAATGTCACAGACTTGGATGACAAAATTGCCTTCGTGAAACGGAAAGCGCTGATTTGTCACCAATCTTCCTTTCTCGGAAGAATGGTCCTAGGACGTTCCTACGTATCACTCATCTCGTCATGCAACAGGCCCCAGAGCTCCCTGGGTTAGGAAGAACAGTCAGATTGAACTTGAAATTGAAGTATGACCTGAAGACTAGGCCGGCTACAGTCGATCTATGTAGACCTAGATCTAAATCTACTTTTATGCTATGCTACAAAAAACAGACATCATTCCCATTACTCGTACTCCTATCCAACTTACACTACAGGCTCCGAATGCAGAGTAAAGTATTTTTCTGACGGAGATACATTTTTTATCAAAAAGCCCCCGAGATCTAACAAGGCAATATTTGACCAATTTACTACGGTCCCACACGAATCATTTCACGTGAGTTCATTTCACATCGACGCATCGCGATTCGATTTTGCAAGACAAGCTTTGATAAATTAACTCACCAAAACATTGTGATGTCAAAGAAACATTCCTCTTATCACAATAACTTGTGGCAACCCTTGTACGAAGATTTGAAGACAATATTGCGCCTATTCGTCTCGATAAACCGCTCCGCAATGCGGAGGCTCCAACACTCGCCATCTTAAATTCTAGCACAGCTTGGAGCTCGTCAGCGCAGCTCGATCGTGTTGCGGGATCTCAAAGGGGGTCGGGGGGGGGTTACAATCACAGAGATACGATCTTAATAAATAACAACAGCAACAAAATGAACCCCTAGCCACGCCGAGACCAAGTATTTTAATTCTCCTTCTTTTTTTCCTTTTTTTGGTTTAAAACGAGGTTACTATATAGGAGATGTTGCTATGTTGGGCCATGAGACAGATGAGGGGCGACGCCCCGGCCCCCTCCCCTCTCAAAAAAGGGGAATGGGGAAATGAAAGTTGTTCCCACAAGTTATTTACTTATTTTGTTCCTTCAACTGAATCGTAAATTCCCTTGACTTATATGATCGAGCTGGGATAACGTACTGCTTTAACTTAAATCTGCAAATCCTACTTTTTTTATATATTTTTCATGTTATTTATTATATTTACTTATTCTTATCATTGTTTTTTGTTGTTGCTGTATCAACTGTTTTCCCCATCTTGCTCTTTATCTATATCTCTATTTTAGATATGTCTCCCCCCCCCCCCCATATAACTTGAATTATACATCAAATATGATATCTTTTTTTCTCCTCATGATTGAAAATTCAATTCATTATGGAACATTGAATAGGGGATGCGCTTTACGGGCAGGGGTGAATCCCCCCCCCCCCTATTGAGAAAAAGAGAGATGAAGAAAGAAAGAAAGAAGGGAGGGAGGGAGGGAGGGAGGAAGGGAGGAAGGAAGGAAGGAAGGGAAAGAAGAAAGAAAGAAAGAAAGAAAGAAAGAAGAAAGAAAGAAAGAAAGAAAGTGGAAGAAGACAAATTTTGTATTAAAGGAGAGGTATTCGTCTTGTAACTGTAACTGTTATAACCAATCCAAGTGAAAGAAAATTGTCTTACCACTCCATTCCATTCCCTTCCATATATCACTCTGTAACCACCCGTCGGGCCGTGGGGATCATTATCATAAAACTTAATTGTCACGATAAAATTTTACAATAACGGTTTTAAGCTACTGAAACCTTATTGGCTGATATATAATGCTCTATTTTTAAAGTTCACCATCAGCCTGATGGTGAACTTTAAAAATAGAGCATTATATAAAAAGTCTTTCTGATTAAACGTTACCCACCTCGTGGTAGATCTACTCAAGTGCAGAGGCGTCGATTGAGGGGGGGGGGGGCAGGGGGGCGATCGCCCCACCAATGAAAATATTGGGGGGCAAACATATCGTTTTGCCCCCCCCCCCCAATAATTCCGCATGTGCTAAAAATAAAATAAGATTGTAATGTTACACAGAAATCAGCAAGCGAGATTAAGATACACAACTCGTTCTTCGTCTAAAATCGTGCTCAAAATGTCCACTTTTCAGATTGGAATATCAAAAAACTTCGCGCTCGCATCATTTCTGAAACAAAAAAACCCATACTTTCCATGATTAAATAGGTGAATATGGTCCCGTTTTCAGTTCTAAACTTCAAAAGAACTCCCACTTCGATTTGCAATAATCTTTCGTTGGATATATATCTTGTTCTTTATTAAACATCCATTAAACTCATTTTTTTTTTCATATCGAAAAATTATATCAAAATTTTCAGCTCGCGCTTCGCTCTCGCATTAATCTGCTGGTGAGATATATATAGGCATATGTGTGTGTGTGTGTGTGTGTGTGTGTGTGAGTTTGTTTGTTTTGTGTGATCGAGCGCCTTTGGAAAATTGATTCATGATTTTGCCCCCCCCCCCCCAATCTGAAAAATGGATCGACGCCCCTGCTCAAGTGATGGCCGGGCCGGCACCATGCACCCCTTACGATTTTAATTTCAATTACTTGGTACTTGTTAGTTGATTCTCCAGAATACTCCTGTTGTAATTTTAATTGGAAGGCCGGGGGAAAAACAAAGGAAACATAATGTGGAGAAAATGAAGAAAAAGTGAACAAGATAAACATTATCTTTGTTGTGGTACAAGGATCTCTTTGTAATAATATCAGTAAATAATTAAATAACAACACTGATTGGCCAGTGCGATCTACATATATGGAATTTGGTCATCTTGGGTTCCACCCCTATCCGGCCCCATCATTCATGCACTTTTTCTTCCCCCCCTTTTTTTGTGGTGAGGTGGGGGTGCATGCGTGACGGGTATTACTCTTTTAAAAAAAGTACCTCGCTCTAATTACCCGTCGGAAGGACGATTATTATTATCATTTTTTATATTTTTTTGATTGGAGGAAAGTTTTTGATGGGAGAGTGCTACTGCGTAGACATTTGACTTTTTTCAGTTGCCAGAAAATGTTGTCCAGGTCCGGGGGGGGGGGGGGGGCCACTAACATTGACGAGTGGATACCATGCGCGACCAAAAAAACACATAAAAAGGATGTATTTTTCACGATAGGGCACGTTACGTACGTAACGTGATAAGGGTTTCAAAAACACAAAAATAATGAAAAAAGCCGGGTATCTATTTTGCTCGGAAAATTACGTGTTTAGGGTCGATTTTGAGGGGTTGATAAAATAAAGATAGAATGTTTTATAAAGGATGTCTTTTTGCCCCAACACTTCGTGTTTAGGGTCCGATTTGCGCGAGGTGTAGAAGGTGGGGTCGTACTAAACCAAATAAGGTAAAGCCGACGACCGAAGGACCCGTAACAATAAAACATTCCTTTACTTGTTTAGGGGGTCCATTTCAGGGAACATTTGCCAAGAGTATCGTTTTGTTTCCAATACTTGTTAAGGGTAGGGTTTCAAACGCCAATACTTGTTAAGGGGTGCATTTTCAGAAAATGGAAATTACGTGTTTAGGGTGCTTTTCGAGACCCCATGGTCGCGCATGGTATCCACTTGTGAATGGAAGTGGCCCCCCGGGGTCCAGGTACATCAGTTATTCACTTACTCCCTTCCCGACATTTTGGCCACAACAGAATAAGGATACACTGTATGGTATTTGAACATGTGATGGCGCTAGACCCATTGATGCCAGCGCGAGCTACTCGTTTGTTTACTAATAATACTGAAAACAACCCCTTCCAAGACTGTACAATGATAAACTTCTTATTACTGTTTTAAGCTGTTATTGAAGGGTTCGGATCAGTATGCTTTTGTTCTATATTACCTAGACGTAATTCTTTTTAATGATTTTTGTTTTGATTTTCCTCTTTGATCATAATGTAATATGTTATAAACATAAATTTCAGTAAAAGAAATAAATGATAATGATACTGATTACACTAAGAAAAATTATAATAAGCATTTGTATAGCTATTTAGAAATATGTTTAATTACAAGGTGTGCAAGCAAAATGAAGGAGTTTGGAATTTTAACTATTTCAAATTGGCCTTTTAATATATTTTTTATTCATGATGTACTTTGTCCTTGTATGTTGTTCTTTTCCACTTGCCTCTTGCCCTCAGCTTCCCCGGATGCCCCCCCCCAAACCTTTAACCTTGATTGAAGAATAATCCCTATCAGAATCTTCAAAGCAATTAATCCCGGGATGAAAACATTCTGTGTATCAGTGCGAGGTGCCATGGTGAAGTAATTTGAATTTTCTGTGATCTATAGGCCTACATGCAGTGATCACCTCTCATTAGAACATAATTATTATCATGTGCCCTGTGGGGTGAATACTGAAACTTCGAACCTTTGACGGTCATGAAATGTGTAAGGTACCCGGTTGGCAACCACCCAGTACCGGACCGTGACCCGGAGGAGACAAAGCATTGGGGGGGGGCACTGCATTGTTTGTGAACAATGCTGTGCCCCCCCCCAATGCTTTGTCTCCTCCGGGTCACGGTCCGCCACTGCAACCACCAACCACATAAGCCAGCAAGCAATTCAGATAAACTTATTGACATGAAAATTCTGCATTTGCTGATTATCATCAATATTCAGAAAATGCAACAAGAAATGCGTACATGAATAACATACCAGGATATTGAAATAAGATTACATTCGATATAGAACCTGTTTGTTACATAATATAAATAAAGTTTCTTTCATGTATAGCGGTAAAAAATAACATTCCAAACAACAACAATTTTATGATATTTTCAAATTTTGTTAATGTTTTCCGAACATAATTATATTATAAACACAAGGTATGTTTCACTCATGACATTAGGGGTACGATTTTTGCATTTCATTAAAAAATGGGACTTGGGGATATTTTATTCAATCTTTTAATTCGATTTGATTTGATCTGATTTTTTATCAACAATACAAAATATTGGCCAAGGCCAATAATAATAAACTATGTCTGTACAAGCCCCGAATCTCATTTATTTTTGGTGATTAACAGATGAGTAGATTATTGAAATGCATGCTACCTGTTCCATAATCATGCATTAAAATAAACAAAACTAAAGATTTACTTGGAAATGTAAAAAAAAGAAATTCTGACATGTCCTGGAATTTAGACTAGATTTCAGAGTCACAGCAACACCCATTGTAAATTCACTGCGGGGAATTACCGATTTTCTTTCTATAATTGTCTCCTTATTACGCAATGTTCACGGATATTTTCGAAAGCAACTCATGTGAATTAACGATTTTGATATGTTTCCCTTCAATATGGTCGAGCGAATGTGGTACGTTTTGTTGTGTTTGATCAGCAATTCGCAACTTTTATTGCCGATACACTCGTTCTCTCTACGGGACGGGTCGGGCATACACGCCCGTGTTGTAGGCAATAGCAATGGCTCGACTGTACACATAGTGCTGCAACGTTCGACTGTGGACACTGTCGCAGGGACAGTGTGCCCGACGGGATATTATGAGCATTCCCGCCGCCCTGCCCGCAGGACTGGGAGGTCAGCGGCCGCTACTATCGTCGGGCGGAGTGGGCCTAGGAGATCTAACAGTGGAAGTAGAAAATTACCCAATGAAAACGAAGATGATATTGTACCGCTGAAATTATGCGTAGCTTGCACTGTTTGCAGACAGGATCAGACAACGAAACAATCTTGCACGCCAACACAGGACACAATTTGCCAACAATGTGGAATAAACACGGATACCGGTCCTTGCGTTCATTATGACCAAGTCGACATCAATCTTGCCACTCATCCACCGAGAAATGATAAATCATCGAACGTCCAAGTAACGCTTGACTTTTCGAAACCAGATGAAGTCGTAGCGGATAAAAGCGGGCATGTACCCGCTCCGCAAGATCTGAATGTGAATATTTTGAAAGCGGGGAAGGACGAAAGGAATTCTTGGTATTTTTTAAGTTTATGTGCGTTGATCGGCCTGTTAGTATTCCTGTCTCTTGTTATGGGAGCTTATCTCGTCTCTGTGAAGGTAACGTCCTGGTGGCGATATCAACGTCCTATCACTGTTCGAAGGAGAGGTAAATGATTTTTGATCTTTTTTTAATTTAAAACCATTAAAACAAAAGGCAAAAATAAATTAAAGAAGGGGGCGGGGCCAGTAGTGGGTGTAATTTCAAGAAGCCACCTCAATTCTCTCAATGTAAAGACCTTAATTCTTGGGTATGAAATTTGAATTAACCTATAAATTAATGTACATGAAAATGATGAAGGCCTATGGTTTTGTTTGAACAAATAATTTTTTGGGTTATTTTTTATGTTTTTGAAAATTATCCCAGGAAGATGACTCACCTGTTCCAGCCAAGCTCCTTTTTTTCTCACATCATGACTATGACTATCATCATCATAATGCATATTCATCATCATCCATCGTCATCATCATCATCATCCTGATGATGATCATCATAATCTTCATTCATAGTCATCATCATCATCATCCATCAACATCATCATCATTGTCATTTATATCATCATCAACAACACAACCATCATCAGCACCATCATCGGCAGCAGCATCACCACTACCATCATCATCATCTTCATCATCATCACCATCATTATCCTCTTCATCATCATCATCTCCACCACCATCATCATCATCATCTCCACCACCATCATCATCTTCCTCCGCCTCTCACCATCATCATCAATCATCATCATTATTTTCATTATTATTATGAAGAATAAAAGGGATGGACATCAGCATCACCTTCACCATTACTGTATATTACCAGCCTCTGCAACTCATTGTAAACAACCCGCATAAGATTATCCAAACTGAAAAGTTTTATTCTAACAAATGTTCAAAAGTCTTGTGCCAAACAGCCAAAGTGTACAAAAAACAACAACCTGTGCTGTAGATAGAGAGATCTATAGATATACATTTAATGTTTTGTTTGGTCCGGATGCTCTTGTTGGAGATCCCTTCTTTTACCTGATTCTGAACGAAAGACAAACAAATTACTTGTGAAAATAACCTACATAACAATTCATGGAATTGCCTTCAGGGAATAACTTTCCTGGTACTGTACATGTACCTAGTATGTAGATGTAGTTTGCTCCATATTTTTAAAGATTGCTTTTAATAATTTATGACATTTTTAATGTTTCACTTATTTTTCACAAATCAGTCATACACAAAAATTCAGTGATATGCAAATGAGAGAGTCAATGATGTCCCTCACTCACTATTTCTTTTCATTTTTTTGTTTGAATTCTACAATATTTGAAATTTTACCATTACTAATTACCCTCTTGTTTTTACGACAAAATGTTACACATGTTCAGGGAGGAATAAAACTTTGTTTCACATGGCAATGAGGAGAAAATTAGAATGTTTAATTAATGAAATACAAAAGAAAAGTGAGTGGATGATGTCACCAGTCTCCTCATTTGCATAATGCATACTGACCAGGATGTGAATCTATTTTGTGAAATTATTAAGCGAAACTTTTAAAAATGTCATAACTTTTTTATTTTAAATCATTCATTTGACTTTGATGAAATTTTCACTTCAATGTTTACTTTTATGCTTGTTTGATTTTTCTTTTTTAAAACCAAGTTTTTGTTGGGATGGGCTTTAAAGGTCAAGTTCACCTTAGAAAAATGTTGATTTGAATCAATAGAGAAAAATCAGACAAGCACAATGCTGAAGATTTCATCAAAATTGGATGAAAATAAGAAAGTTATGACATTTAAAAGTTTCACTTATTTTTTAACAAAATAGTTATGAACGAGTCAGTTACATCCAAATGAGAGAGTCGATGATGTCACTCACTCACTACAAATTTGACGATTAGGACCTCCTTGCCTGAAGCACAAAATGTTAAAATAATGGAATTCCACTTGTTCAGGGAGGAATGAAACTTCATTTCACATGACAATGACGAGAAAATCAAAATATTTCATATTTCAAACAATAAAAAACAAAAGAAATAGTGAGTGAATCACTGAATGACATCATCGACTCTCTCATTTGGATGTAGCTGGCTCGTTCATATAACTGTTTTTGTGAAATGAAGCGAAACTTTGAAATATCATAACTTTCTTACCGTAAGTAACGGTGTATTAACCGCACCTTTTTCTCGGCGGGATAGAAGCAAAAGTCGGGGGTGCGGTTTATACACGGTGACGGGTTTGAGCCGGCCCGCCGTAACCCCTCCCGTACATGTACGATGTCTGCCAGTTCACAACACATCGAGTGGCCGGGCGTAGCCGCCCAGGCAATGTCGTTTACAGGGGTATGAGCCGCGGGTAATGGGAAGCAATTATTACGATCTTAATTAGATATTGTCAAAAACAAACGCACCCACCTTCATGACACTAATTTTGACTTTATTCTCAATTCAAAGTAGTGAAGTTCCCTGGCTAAGTTAAAAGGGACGCCAAGCATACTCGGTAAAATTTTGTCACCGCTGAGCGGGAGTTGAGTGAGCTTAGAGATTGCGTTGTAATATGGTTAGTGCGACTTACATGTAAGCTGGCGCTATTAAAAGTTCCGTTTCGCGCCAGCTCGTTTTTTTCCTTCCTGTTTGCTCTTCATAAGATACCATGTAAACCACGCACGAGAGAGACGGCACGAAGCCGTAAAAAACAACTGGAAAAAAATGTCAATTTCTTTGTTTCTTGAACTTTCCTGTAATCCCGTATCCAAAATTCATGCTAAAACATCAAATTTCTGAAAGTGATTGTGAGGTTGTGATGCAAGAAATGTGAATGTTTCTTCCTCCTACGCTGGGAAAGACACAGATCATAATTTGATAAGATGTATTGGCATGACTGCTACTGTATGTAGTTTGCAATGAAATGGCAGTTCTGTGTGTGTGTACACTGTGACTGTGAGTGAGTGTGTAAGTGGCCAATATTGGCGGGACCGTTCTTTCTTTCTAACATTTGTAGATGAATTGATCAAGAACAGCAGATTTCCGCATACCGGTAATCTCTTTGGATACTTAACTTTGAAATCTTAAACTTAGTTTTTGTTTCTTCGTACCTCAAATATGCATGTAAATGTGAGAAGTATTTTTTTTTTTTTTAGTCCAAAGTTGGGGGTGCGGTTAATACACGGGTGCGGTTAATACACCGTTACTTACGGTATTTTACATCCGATTTTGATGAAATTTTCAGTGTTATGCCTGTTGAATTTTTCTCTTTTTATTCAAATCAAGTTTTTGTTTGGGTGGACTTGTCCTTTAACTTTGGACTTTACATACATGTGCACTGTAGGTGGTGTTGCCATTTAGCCCCACCTACAGTTACATGTACAGCATAGTACTGATATTTGGTCTGTGAGAAAAAGGTGTTAATGGAGTTACATGTACAAGTACTATAAAAATGGTTAGTTACATCACTTACATTTTAGTGTTAGCTATCCCATGGATCTACATGTACATGTAGATGTAGTTGCCATTTAGCCCCACCTACAGTTACATGTACTACATGTACAAGTACTATATTATGGTTAGTTACATGTTAGCTATCCCATGGATCTGCATGGATATCCACAAATATTCGAGCTTATCTGTTGATCAGCTTTGTACAATTTGTACAAACTGTTTTCGTTTTTCTCTATACCCTATACATGTACATCTGTTGACTGTGTGTACATGCACATGGAGCGGAAACTCCTTTTTATTTGAAATAATGTGATTGCTATCAGTAGTAGATGTAGATGTTTTGATAGTCTTGATCTCAGCTGTCAAAACCTCTCAACTCCTATTGATGAAAGGATGTACAGCAGCTGTAAATCTCATGTGTGCATACTATGTACAATGTATGTAAGTAACATACATTGTACTGTAGCATTGTAAATTGTAGATAATATCTCTTGACATGCTTGTGCATGGAGATTGTAATGCAATAAAGTTGGATTTTTTCCCTGATGTTTTTTTTTTATGATGATAGATAGATGGTTTTATTGATAAAAATTACATATAAAAATATATACAGGCATGGTAGTTTATTGTGCCTTTATGTATGGTCACTTGTGTGAAAGCCCTATTAAACAATGTCAAACTTTATTTTAGGAAAGAGGTACAGATGTACATTCTAGGGCATGTATGTAATTCTTCTGCTGCCTGTCAACATCTTTAAATGCCAGTTGTAATGATTTCAAAATGAGTTTGCATGTGAGAATCCAATGAAATTACCACCAAAGTGTCTGTTTGTACATGTATAAATAGAAAATACATGTATGTGCCAAAGGATTCTGGAAGAAATTGTGTAATTGATGAGAAATTAGCAAATAAGCACAGGATTCTGGGCAAGCGTCGTGCCGACATTCATTTCAAAGTATTACACTGTCCCATGTGCGCTTATCTGTGTTGGTGATCTTCAGTGTTCAAATTTTTTCAGCGTAGATTTCAAGATTTCTCAAAGTTCAATTTACATGTATGTAACTGTACCAGATCTACTGTACTGTAGATCCACGATGATATTATAAAATCCTTGGTTTTACTGACTTTCTCATGAAATCAGTGTTTACTAGAACTTCTTTCATTTATCTGTCACTGAAGGGAATAAATAACACACATTCATGTACCTGTAGCCTACCTGATGTAGGTCATTCCTTTTCCTATAATTTTCCAATGAATTATTTTTTTAAAGAAATTGGGCTGTAGCACCAGAATGGAACGAGAGAAAAAATAATTATAAAATGACAAGAACAAACATTTCAGTTCACAAGAAACAAGATCACAGGAAATACACTCAATAAAAGGGTACCCCCTCCCCCAAAAACAAAAAGTGAAGGAGAGAGAGAGAAAACAATGTACATGTAGCGGCCTACAGAAAAAAGTAGAAATACATACAATACATTTATGTGCATGAACAGTATATGTACATGTACACATGTAGCCAGCAGTGATCTACAACATTTGTATGTAGTTTTCTTTGCAAATCGATTTTGAGAAGGCTTCAAATCAGTCGCAAACAACAAATGAAATATAATTTGAACTTTTGAAGTCATACATGTATGTACATGTACAGCGTATGGACTGGATTTAAACCTTTAATCATAGTCCATGCATGAACAAATATTGAAGAGTAAATATTTGTGGGAAATGGGGGTTCCATCAGTGTTAAATGGTATGAAATCATGGATACCTCCCTTTACATGTATATACTGTATTTTTCATGTACAGTACACGTACATGTGAGAGCTACATGTACATGTAATTCATCATCATCTCTTAAAAATTAAAAATACAATGTAAAAGTGCCCCTTTGTACATGTACTCAATCTATATGTAGAGTACATGTGTACATGTACGAATACAGCCTGTACCTGTAGTGTACATGCACTGATGCACATAAAATGTAGTACTAGAATCATTTCACTAAAAATTTAATTTTTAATATGGGTGCTCCTTTGATACATGTAGTGAATAATTCATTGCAAGTCAAGCTTGAATAGATTAAAGTCCAATGACAAATATGGACTCTGTTAATTGCATTCCATTTAAATAATCAAATGGAGCAAAAGCCAAAAAGTATGTAAGTATTTGTATTCAGTACATGATGATACAGTACGTGCATGTGGCATTTCTCCTTGAACTTTCCTTCTTTTTTTTACAAACTCTTTAAATTGTAAAAAATATTTACAAACTAATCCAAGCATTTGCTTTGAAAATAATTGTTTAATAAAGATACATGTACCTAGGTTCATGCTAATTTAAGCCATATTTTATGAGATGTCTCTATGAAATTTATGCCCTCAGTCTTCATTCAAAACAACAGAGCTTAATAATTTGGGTGTATTATAATAATTTGATAGCTTTTTTTAAAACTACAATCGCAAAGTCTCTAAAAATCACGCGCAACTTGATTTTCAACCAATCAACAGCTCGCATTTGGGACTTGCGATTGATTTTTTGACTTGCGTTTTAAACGCAACTCTTTCTGCAACGGACCCCAGGACATGCATACATGTACATGTACGTTCATAATTGGAATACTGTAGTGATGCACTTTTGGAGGATTTAACCAAAACTAAAAATAGGCCTCAAAATTGAAATCTTGTCACCTCATTCTTTCCCATCACCACAAACCTGTACGGTACTCCCACTTGTAGATTTACTCTTCCATCTCTATGTCAACGACCACGTTCCCAAAATGTCACGTACTCCCACGCTCGGCATAGCGCATACATGTGTGTTTCCCTGACCAGTCAAATTCTGGTTTTGGCGGAGTGTGTTTACATCCGAGGAAGATAAAGTCGTGTTTAAATGTCAGGCTGGTACTGGCCTCCTTCAAGGCATAATGGAATATTGCATTTTGTTATTGAGTGAGGGGACATGAGATGACCGGTCTCCAACGCTTGGCATACATGTAGTGCATAAATGTATGTATTTCCGTGGTTATATTCTTATTTTGGTGGAGTGTGTTTACATCTGAGGAAGATAAAGTTGTGTTTAAATGTCACATGGGGGGGTTCTTATTTTTATTTGGCAACCAGTCAATTTGATTATTCTCACCATAATATATATTATATTATTAACGTTTGTTTTCTTAAAATTGAAAAAAGTAAAATTCAAATATTTATTTCTTTTTCCTTTATTTTTTCTTTTTCTTTTCTATGTTTTTTTTTCTATCTTTTCTTCTTTTTTTTGTTAGGATATCTGCATGTGCTAGGATTTAAAGTCGAGTAGGTGTGTCTCACAAATTAAAACCAGGGCTATTGCTAAAAATATGCAAGCAGGATGGAGATGACAGAGAAAGAAATGAGGAAAATCACAGCTCCAATCCATTGGTACTACATGTAGTGACTACTAGTCTCCTTCAAGGCTTAATGGAATTTTTTTGTTGTTGAGTGATGGGACATGGGATGGCTGGTCTGCTGGCACAGCCCATAATTGAAACTTTGATCAGAAAGTAGTTCTTGAGACAAGGCCAGCACAATTACATCTTTAAATTAAAAGGAAAGAAGAAAAGAATTAATGGGAAATAAAATTTAAATTCTTTGTAAAGCTCTGGCATGAGTACTCCATTCTGACTTGTTGCAATCAAAATCAAGGAAAGAATGACTAGTAATTATTTTTTTAAAAGCTGTTTCTTTTGGAAGAAGAGGGACCTGTAGACCACTCTTTCAGCATTTCAGCATGACTTATACAGTGTATGGACCAGTGTGTCCTTTTTGTTTGTTGGGGGGGGGGGGTGGCTATTACATGTATGTTCTTGGGGGCCATTGTCTTGTTTTGTCAATTTTTTTTTAATGATGCAAAATTACAATGTGCGCCTTGAAGTTTAATTCAACATTTTGATATTTATTTTGCTCCTGCTCCCAAATTCGTAAAGAAGTGAAAATCAGGCCATCTGGGCACGATTAAAATTTAACCCAAGTAAAAATATACCAAATAAATACATGTAATACCAAGTAGCAAATTGATTGCAGATCAATACCACAAGGCAAAAAAAAGAAGAAATTTGTTTGTTCTACAGTACTTGTACATGAACGTACATACAGTGTACCTTTTCAAAATAGTGTTGGTCAGTCTGGATTTTACATGTATTGTATGTGAGGTCGTATACACACAACAACAAAATAAAATCATACTGTAAACATTTAGAAGCTACATGTAGCACTGGTACATGTATATTTTAATAGGTTTTAGCATTAAAGTTAAAAGTTTTTAAGACTTCAAGTCCATCCCAGAAAAATGTTGATTTGAATAAATACAGAAAAAGATTCAAACCAGCATAACGAAAATTTCATCAAAATGGGATGTACATGTAAAAAAGGAAAGTTTTGGCATTTTAAGGTTTCGCTTATTAAAGGGGTGGTCCGGGCTGAAAATGTTCATAGCCTAGTAGATAGAGTCAAATTCAGTGGGCAAAATGCCGAAAATTTCATCAAAATCGGATAACAAATAACAAAGATATTGAATTTTAAAGTTAAGCAATATTTTGTGAAAACAGTCGTCATGAATATTCATTAGGTGGGCTGATGATGTCATATCTCCACTTGTTCTTTTGTATTTTATTATGTACATGAAAATAGGTTTATTCAATTTTTTTCCTCCAAGAACTAGAAAAAATGGATTGACAACTTATTTTCTTATAAGGGAGACATATTATTCACACAAGTATGAAATAATGACAAAATTATGATTTTATGTAATAACATAAGAAAACGGAAAGTGGAGATGTGACATCATCAGCCCACCTAATGAATATTCATGATGACTGTTTTCACAAAATATTGCTAGAATTTAAACTTCAATAACTTTATTATTTGTTGACCGATTTTGATGAAATTTTCAGTATTTTGCTTAGTGAATTCTACTCTATCTATTAGGCTATGAATATTTTCAGCCCGGACCACTCCTTTAAAAAAAACAATGATATGCACAACTCAGTGTCATGTGAATGAGTCAGTCGATGATGTCCATCACTCACTATTTCTTTTTTTTTAATTACAATATTTCATTTTTTACAGATTTGACAAAAAGGACCAAGTTGACCTATAAACCATATAGTATTAGACAATGCTAATTCCAAATGTTCAGGGAGGAATTACATGTAATTGTAGTTTCAATTGACAATGATGAGAAAATTCTAATATTTCATATAATAAAATACAAAAGAAATAGTGAATGGATGATGTCATCAGTCTTCTCATTTGCATACCGATGAGGATGTGCATATACATGTAACTGTTTTGTGAAATTAAGCAAAACTGTAAAATGTCATAACTCTCTTTAATATTTACATCCGATTTTGATGAAGTTTTCAGTGTTATGCTTGTTGGATTTTTCTCTTCTTATTCTAATCAACATTTTTGTTGGGGTGGACTATTTAAACCATTTTGAGTGACATGATATTGTGATAATGTATGTACTGACTGTGACAGTAGAACATTTTTTTTATGTTGGCATTAAGGCATACATGTACATGGATTGGACACCATACTCCAACACTTTATGCCCACTTTATACCAAACATACATGTAGGTCTGTACATCTACATGTACCTGTATCTCCATACATGTAGGCCTGCATGCACGTATGCATCTTCAGCATGCATGCAGTGTGTGCATCATCATCGTATCTCACCGAGCAATTTGTGTGCGAGTAATAGATTTATGCGCCACCGAGTGGCAACACGCTGCCCATTTCACACCAATCCACCTCATTTACATTCCATATTACACAGTGAGAGCGGAGGCGATTCATCAATCGGTAATAATCCTACATGTAGATGAGCAAAAACCCGAGGCCTCCCCCCCCTCTCTTGCGCTCTCTCTCGCTCTTCCATCCATCCCCAGTCTCGAAAAGGAGTAATTCATCATAAAATTGCACCCATACAGAGCCAGAGACTTACTGTATGTACAGTCTTATTTACATGTAAATCATCGAATTGCACTCATATTTTCAGAGAGCTGGGGACTCACAAACTCATTTTCAACTCTCCAACTTTCTCTTTCCCTTTCTCTTTCTCCCTCTCTCACTTGCTCTTTCTCTTCTCTCTCACTTGCTCTTCAATCCATCCACCAGTCTCTAGTATTTAGAATCACCAAATTTCACCCATATTTTCAGAGCTGGAGACTTTTAAATACAGACTCAGTTTCAAACCCTCCCTCTCTGTCTCTATGTCCCTCTCTGTCTTGCTTGCTCTTCTATGAAGTTCTTCTATCTATCCACAGTCTCTAGTAAATCATCAAATTGCACTCATATTTTCAGAGCCAGGGACTTACAGACTCATTTTCCAAAGCTCGGGGCATTTGGTGCCAACCATATTTCACAGTAATTGTCTTGCAGGGGCCTTAATCTGGGAAGTACTTAGGATGGAATACGTGTCTCTCATGCAGTACGAAGGCAATAAGGCATAGAAAAACAAATTAGCTGTCAATACCATTTTTGTATGAGGAAAAAATGCACCAAATGTAGTATAATTTATAAGGTATTTTGTTTAATAGATTTTTTTTCAAATTTACTCCCATTGCAGATTTTAATACATGTATGTATTAGAGCCTTGTATTTTTAGAGTGCTTTGAGAAACTTGTACCAGTATGTCTATTGTCAAATGCTCTATTCATAATTCACTCTATAGTTCTTTCTCTTTTTTATAATTGTTTGTAATTGTATTATTATCATCATTAATATTCATCATCATCATCACCATCATCATAATCATCATCATCACCATCATCATCATCATCATCTGTTCATCATCACCATTATCATCATCATCATCATCACCATCATCACTACCATCATCTTCACCATTATCATCATCATCAAGTACCATCATCATCATCACCATCATCACCATCATCATCATCATCATCATCAAATATACGTGTTTATAGGTCTAGGGAGCGTTCCAGACTTTATTCAGACATGTTATCCAACAAGTCCCATTTTAACAGACAGTTACCATAGTATTAGAGTGCTTCTCAGCCAATCACATGCAAGGAAAGATGTCAGATCTGACGCTAGTCCAGTGTTCAAGAAATGTTGGTGAAATGCACCCCAGAGTAGTACATGTACACTCGTTAAATTGTATGCCAATTAATCAGGACAAAATGCCTCATGGTCATCAATAATGAAGTACCGGTACATGTATGTATGTACTGTATGTAGCCAATCATAATAAATTTGCCTCCTATTTCAGTTCAGCCTTTTAGGGTGGCAAGTTTTGTAACACATGTCCCAATTTGATCCAATTTCTCAATTTATTACAGATATTTTAATATCTCAAATGGATATTGAAAAAAATACCATTTTTCTGTACAATAGTAAAAAACAAGATTTTATTCGATACATATGTATACAGGGTCATTTGACTTTCAAAGAATCAGGCTATAACGTGACAAACAGACAGATAGAACTGTAAAGAAAAAACTAATAATAATATTGCCCCTTTTAATATTATACTTTTCTATTACAGTACCGGTATGTTATTATACAAGTATACATGTACATGTAGGACAATATTGTGTGCCATTCAAAAATTCATTAATAGCGCCTACCCATAGTGCCTCCAAAATTTATTTTTATTGAAAACAAGCAGTAGCCTATGTGACCGGGCTTTCAAGGCGATAATATTATTGTTTCTTCTATAAACAACAGGAGAGCATTTTGTGTTTGTGTGACTTTCATTTCTTTTGAACACTTTCCCCTGTGGCCAATAAAGAATTTAAGAAATATTACCATATTATTGCTAAATGACAGTAGTTGCAGTAAAACTGTAAAAGTCTGTAAAAATAAGGTTAAGTATTATATCATCATCAATCTAGATCTGGTACAGTTTACTGAATTTTGTGAAATCATAAAATCTAAGCTGAAAAACAATCACACTGAAGATCGCCAACACAGATAGGCACACGTGGGACAGTGTATATTATATTGCTGGAATAAAGACCCGACGGAAATGCCCGAATCCGCGCTTATTTTGCTTATTTCTCAGCAATTACACAATTTCTTCCAGAATCCTTCGGCACACATTTTTTTATTCATATAAACAGACACTTGCGTGGTCATTATATTTGATTCTGTGAAAAGTCATTTTGTGATCGTTACCACAACTGGCATTTACCTTTAACTCACTATATGGTACATTGTAGCACCATGGATCTGTGAAGTAGGGTATATGATACATGTACAGCACAGCACAGTGATTGATTCTACTGGTAGGATTACCTTTCAAAGAAAATGTTATAGTATTCCAATGTTACATGATTTTTTTTCCATGGGCACCATTTTTATGTTAGATATTCATTCTGCAATGTACGTCTTGTAATAATTCAGAAGAATACAAGACACTTTCAATTAGGAAAGGAAAAGTGCATTGACACCTGTCAGAAAGGGTGAGAAAAAAAGGAGAGAGAAATGAATAAAGGGGGGGGGGAGGGTGGTGGATGATCTAATTCCCATGGTATGTCATGGCTTCAGTTCATAAAGGTCCAGTATTTTAGTAGTCTGCAACTCTGCATCCAGCCTCAATTAGAATCCTAGCTTGGGGGAGTATAAACCGGGTCCCTTTTAGAAGCTGTACATTATTTTGTACTTGTAGCCTATATTTTATCTACGAATTATAAAGCCAAGTATAATGGTGTTATAGTTCTAGTAATCCATACGAGTAGTCTTTATACAGACTAGTCACATTTACTGTGAATGAATAGGGTCTGTTGTTGGAGACTAATGTGGCATTGTTGTGATAGGATAATGGGCAATGGATGAGTGATGGGACCTTATACAGTACATTGATGATGACACAAGTACATGTGCATACATGTATACATGTAGGCCTGCTGTGATAGAGAATACACAGTGGTCAAAAAGATGACCTGAGCTCAGGCCGAATGTTGCGGGATATAAAAAGCAGCTGCGGATTTTGCCCATCTACAATGTACATGTATGAATCTCATACTGCATGTAGTCTCCCTGTACACCAAATCACAAATACGTACATGTACCGGTATGTACATTGTACAAGCAGGGACGCTGTGGAATCAGTCTTCATACTTGTACATTGTACATGTAGGCCGACATGTACATACATTTATTCCTGTGTTGAAGGCCATACATGTATGTGCATTCAATGCAAGTCAGTATACATCACATGTAGGCGTACATGGGGATAAACATGGAGGTACAGTGAATACATAATTTCATTTTTGCAAAGGTACGGTATATTTATGCAATGAACTTTCACACAAAAATTAAAGAACCAAATGGATATTCGTTATTGCTTCACTGTCTCTATATTTATATTAAAATGAAAACTTCTATTGCAGAATGCTCTCGACAGTAGACTATGTACTGTCTTTGTAGTACTTAATGTACATTTATTACACCATAGAGCTCTGTTAGCTCCATGATTACACCATACATGTACATGAAGGTGTACACTGAAGGCCTGTGCTGGCTCCAGTGTGTCCAGTGTATAATACATAAATTATGAGAAGTCTAGGCCGGAGACTAGTAGAGGAGGCTCGTGTAAATATGACATGTTGGAAGTCAATTTGTGATCACACAGTGCTGTGATTGTACTGTGAATTGAGTTTCAAAGGTTGTCTGCATCTGACATGGGAATGTTTTTAATATATAATGTAGCACGCTACATGTCAAGTGTGTACAATATCTGTCTGATATCAGCCTCCATCCCATGAGCAGGCCCTACAGTATGTACATGTATAGCATTATAATGCTAATAATACAGGTATGCACAGGAAAAAAGACCAGTGTTTCACAAAAATATTTTACAAATGACTATGAATGAATGGTGAAAGATGCCTGAAATATTTGCTGACACTCTGAAATTCTGACTGTAATTTCCAATATCATTCATTGTGGCACATACGTATCCCAACAGATACGTACATGTACATGTCATGTATGTGCACAAATAGGCCTACATGTATAAATGTTAACGGTCAAGTCCACCTCAGAAAAATGTTGATTTGAATCAATAGAGCAAAATCAGACAAGCACAATGCTGAAA
Source organism: Lytechinus variegatus (assembly GCF_018143015.1). NCBI lineage: Eukaryota > Metazoa > Echinodermata > Echinoidea > Temnopleuroida > Toxopneustidae > Lytechinus > Lytechinus variegatus. Next base: position 31,344,469 of record NC_054748.1, on the reverse strand, counting down.
ATTTCATCAAAATCGGAAGTAAAATAAGAAAGTTATGACATTTCAAAGTTTCGCTTATTTTTAACAAAATAGTTACATTGTATATGAACAAGCCAGAACTTTACATCCAAATGAGAGAGTTGATGATGTCACTCACTCACCATTTCTTTTGTTTTTTATTGTTTGAATTATACAATATTTCAATTTTTACGAATTTGATGATTAGGACCTCCTTGCCTGAAGCACAAAGCCACGAAATGTTAAAATAATGGAATTCCACGTGTTCAGGGAGGAATGAAACTTCATTTCACATGACAATGACGAAAAAATCAAAATATTTCATATTTCATATAATGAAATACAAAAGAAATAGTGAGTGATGTCATCAGTTCCCTCATTTGCATACAGACCGAAATAGAAAATGTTATTAAAACAATGGTAATTCAACATGTTCAGGGAGGAAAACTAAATTTGTTTCACATACATGTAATGACATGGCAATGAAGAAAAAATGAGAATATTCATACTTCATATAATAAAATACAGCTGTAAATAGTGAGTTGAGTGATGTCTGTATCCCCTCATTTGCATACTGACTTGGATACGAATAGGCCTATAACTGTTTTGTGAGGGAAAATTAAAAATGTCATATATAAACTTTCTTATTTTACATCCGATTTTGATGAAATTTTCATTGGCATGCTTGTTGGCTCTTTCTCTTTTTATTCAAATCAACTTTTTGTTGGGGTGATCTGTTCCTTTAAACAACCCAGATATAAATTATACATGTAACTATAAGCCAGTTTGTCGTTCCTTTCTGCACATGATCAAAAGATTCTGCGCATGATCAGAGGAAGGTCATTTGTACTAAAGTGACATGGTGGTTTAAAATTGAATGAGATTTATAAGCACCAACTTTGATGTCTTGATTATTCATATATTCTTTTGAATTGTGGTTTTCATTTACGTCCACAAAAACAAAAATGCGTCCACGAACACTGGTATTTCACAGTTTGCCAAGAACATTGTGCAACATGCTATGATATGCATTCAAAGTAGGAATGCAACAAATAAAGTGTTCATTGGTGTGCTATTCTAGTCACCTGGTCTATTCAATTTTTTCATCCTGCTATGTAAGGCAAGCTAAGGTAAATATCTTGCTTTGAAATCTGCCTATCGTAATGAAAGAAGTGAAAGGTCACTTGACCAACATTGTCCATGAAGTAACTACGACTGGTATATTATAGGCCTATGTCCTACATGTACATGTAGATACTGTAGGGCCTACTTTAAGCATCCCTCCCCAACCAGAAAATTTTGAAAGGGAGTTTCTGTCCTGAATATTTCTTTTATGACTCAAAAAGGCCAAACCCTTCCAGTTATAACCTTGTCCTACATCAGTATGATATCCATTGACCTCTGACCTTTGGCTAGGGTTCTACAGGCATATTGTATACAACTTTGACTGATACCGGAATAATTGTGTGAAATAGAGCACTTTCGGACGGGCTGCGGACTGACTGTATCACAATCCTCAAAATCTAGAATAGAAACAGGACCTTCTTTAAGGTCAAGTCCGCCTCAGAAAAATGTTTATTTGAATCAATAGAGAAAAATCAGACAAGCACAATGCTGAAAATTTCATCAAAATCAAATGTAAAATAACAAAGTTATGACATTTCAAAGTTTCACATATTTTCACAAAATAGTTAAATGAACGAGCCAGTTACATCCAAATGAGAGAATTGATGATGTCACTCACTATTTCTTTTGTTTTTATTGTTTGAATTATGCAATATTTCAATTTTTGTGAATTTGACAATTAGGACCTCCTTGCCTGAGCCACAAAATGTTAAAATGTCATAACTTTCTTATTATACATGTACATCCGATTTTGATGAAATTTTCAGCGTTATGCTTGTTGGATTTTTCTCTTATTATTCAAATCAAGTTTTTGTTTGGGTGGACTTGTCCTTTAACTTTACTTTGCATGAGAAGTGGGCCTGTATATGTACATGTATGTACAATGAGGAAATAAAAGGGGTAATCCAGGCTGAAAATAATTATTATTTTGACAGATAAAGTACATGTATTAAGAATCAGACATAAGAAATATAAAAAAAATCATCAATATCAGACAACAATGAATATTTAAAAAAAAATTAAAGTTTTGCTGTGTTGAACGAGTTCTATCCAGACATGTATATGCTATGAGCAAACTGATATCATATCTCCACTTTTATAGAATTCTTTTGTATTTCACAAAATGTATTTATTCTGTCTACCAAAAATGGGGGAGATGGATTGACAAATGAATAATGAATATAAGATATTGCTGAAATTTATTTTGTGACAAGGGAGACACATACACACATGTATGAAAAAAATCAAATGATTATGATTTCATGTAATAACATTTTAAAGAAAAAGGAAAGTGGGGACTGATGAATATTTATGACGGCGTGGATATATTTGTTTTTCGAAAAATTTTGCTGAACTTTAAAATTAATCCATATTTTTTTATTTTTCGAAATACATGTAGACATCAGAAATGAAATAATCCGAAAATTTGTTTTGCCCAATTGATTGTGGGCCCGGCAGCTGCTGTGCGGCGCCAGATCGACAAGGCTCTATCCCTTTTAATAATTGTTGAACGCCAAACAGGGTAGCAGCAACTCCCATCTTTTAATGTCTTTTGGTCTGTCGCGGCCGGGGTTTGAACCATTGACCTCCCGGTTGTGAGACAGACGCTCTACCAACTGAGCCAACACACCGGTTGACTCAGGCACTAGCTTTGTTATTGAAAATGATACTTCTACAAAAAGTAGCAGTATAGGTCAGCACCACACCATCTCATTATTTCATATGCATGTATTTTAAATTCTTTTATTTTTTTTTGGCCCTCTTTTTTGTAATCTCTCAAAAGAATGATGAGATCACTGACCCAGTGAAGACCTCCATGTTTCAATAAAGAAATATATTATCAGTCCACTTTATAATTTCATTGAAAATGTACAGGTGTACATGTATCTCCATTAAATATACATTTTTGCAGGAGAGGTGTTACGGTATGTGAAAATGAGAAGGGAAAATAAGAAAAGACAGGGGAAGAAATCATATTACATGTAATAAAATTAGAGTATTTAAAAAGAGATGTAGGTTGAATCATAACTAAACTCTCTTTTTTTTGTGGGGGATGACATCACCACTAGTTCGTCTTGCTCACCCCCCCCTAAAATAAAAACATGGTGCTGCCCCAGTATGTACAGAAGATTGATAATCTCCTGAGTTTAATAGTCAGGAAAACCTTTCCTGAAAGATGAATTGAATTTCCCTTGTCATGAATTGTTTTATATTCTCATGCTTGTTTTATCCCCAAGCCTTCAAGATCTCCTGTTTTTTGTCTGTACAATTTTACTGAAAGTTTGGTTTTATTTCCTTGTTCAAGAGGAATTGTTCATTACATGCAAGTTTTTTCACATCTCTCTTCAATCTTAGTATTTTCCTGAAAAGGTAGATTTCATTTCCTTGTTCATGGATTGTTGCCTGTAGGCCCCTACATGTATAGCTTTATACTCATTCTGATATTTGTTTTCCCCCTTTTTCTTTCGGTTCTCTCTCCTACTTATAGGTCAAAGCTACCACCCAGAAAGTAACCACATAAACCTGACCACCTTTCCATCTTCATCTCAACAACGCTACGATGACATCATACCAGGGTCAAGAGAGGTCACAAGGTCAAGGGAGGTGACCCCCTCGAGAAGCCATTAAGCTGGTTAGTGGGCCCGAGGTGGTTGCAGCGGGGCCTAGCACAGAGGGCAGTTACCCGAGCACGTCAGCATCGACATCATCGGGGGCGCCAAATGCTAAGATCCAAGTGGTTCACCTCCGAGCTGGCGGCAGTGACTTCGATTCGGTGGCGTCATTTGATTCCTTTGTGATGGATGGAAGGGGGTTCCCCAAGGCGCGGTACGTGGATCGATACTACACTGCAGGCTACAGCTGGAATGGTAATGTGAATAAAGACTCTTCTGATTACTCTTCGGACGATGATGACGACGATAATTGCGGCATGGAGAGAGGTGCTATCTTCTCGCCATCGCGGCCGTCTGCCATTCCCAGGACGGTGAGGGGGAATCATTTATACCAGTCTCTCCCCTTGAATGAGAGTGGTAGTAACGATGGTGGCTGCAAGGTACACATTGTGCAATGGCCCTCAGCTGTAAGAACAGGTTACCACTCTCCCTTTCAGATGTGCATGAATGGTGAGAGTAGCGATCACTATCACAGCGCCCCGACTCAGCGATCCGTCGACGATTTAAACAGAGGATACCCTAGCGGGAAGCATAAAACTTTAATCGTTGAAAGCTCAAATTGTAACACTTTTCCCAAAAATTATCATCCCTTGATGAACCTAAAAAGAGAGTATCATCACGATCCCCATTCTATGTACACAACTCAAGATGTGACTGGTACCATATCTCAGGATTTGACTGGTGCCACTTCTCAGGAGGGATACCCCACAGAGTGCACCCCCCTCAATCACCACTCTCAATCCTTGTCAGAGAATAGTAACCCTTCTCCAAAGCAATCCACAGCTGCTTCGGCTGTAGCTGGAGGCCTGAAATACGATCACCGGTTCACTCACCCACCGCAAAGAACCACGTTGGATGATAGGGGGGCCGGCTACCAGACCTGTCAAAATTTTCATGAACATCGGTCAAAAAGTGAGAAAAGCCATTCATACCCTCCTATCGATTGCCCGGGAACGTTTAATGAGATGTCGGGAGCAAACAATGGCACGGACGGTCCCGCTCGGAATGAAAATTGCGAACCGCATCCAGTATTGCAGGAGGGCAACCCCCCAAACGTTGCATCCACATCTTGTACAAATCACAATACAGCTGACGATCCAGAAAGGGCTCAACCTCATATGGAATGAAAATATCTCAATATATACATGTATTCTCTAGTGTCGAAATGAAATAAATGTCAAAAATGATTGTTCTGCTTGATATGTAATGTACTGAGGTCAATTAATACTTTAAAGAGGTAATTGAGCATCTGCAATAATGCATGTAAATGTTGTTCAATGTTTAATGAATATATTTGACATAAAATTAAACCTATACAAGTACATGTACATGCATGTTAGTATGTTTGTGATGTACTGCTGGCCTGTTGATGAAAACTACATGTAATCGTACTACAGTGTGTATCAAAAGAAAGTTTGATTTAGAGGGCTTTTCAGAGATTGTTCAATATTCCGATTTAACTTGTAAACCAGCATATGAAAGAGCAACTCCTCAGCTTTTTAATTGATTCAGTGTTCATATTTTGTACCTGTGGCATGTTCTAAAATGGAGACGTCATTGCGTGTAGGAGATAAAATTTGACAGGTAGGGTGTACATATTTTCCCTCATAGGACTCAGAATTTCTTGCCTCTAGAGGGAGAGGTGGATCAGAAGGTGCTTTTATACCCTCTCAATTCAAAGAATATCCATGAATTTCAACAATTTATTCATGCCTCAAAAATCCAAGTGATTCTGCCTATTAAAATTGCATCTTTTAGGATCACAGCAATCTGTTAAAGTCTAATATTGAAAATAAGATGCAAAAGTTGTGTTACATTATTTATTTGGAATAACAGAGGTGATATAAAGTCCAGGACCAACACTGAACATATTTACAATAATCACAAGATACATGTAATTATATTAATATAGAAATTAAACTACAATTGAAATGTGAATTCATACAAGATGACTATAATTTATGAAAACCAGTATACATCATAACATGTAATGTCAAGGAGTAAGATTTTTATCAAAGAAGCTATAAAATCGTGGTGGTAGTGTGGGAATGCCTCTGTCAAACATGAAATAAGATTATTGAAGAAAAAGGAAATATACAGAAAAGATGTTTCCAAGAGGTAAGCGGTTATTGCAAGTTTGCCTAGGTATAATTTAAATCAATGACATTGAAAATTTCAGCTATGATTACATGGAGGTTAAATATGTGATGTTTTGCAAATTCAGGGCCCCCGTTGTATAGATGCGTAATACCATAACTTTGCCATGCAATCGTTGCATGGAATCCTTGATTCTGATTGGCTGTTGATCAGCGTTACCATGGTAGTTAGATGAATCGCAACTATGGAAAGCCAGCAAAGTCAACATATTAAATGCATGTTTGTTCAAAAAATTTCTAGATATGAATGTTCATCCATAAATTCATCGATTTCTTGACAATTTGGTGTGTTCTCCTTTGTTTACAAAGGATATTTTGCAAATTTCCTGTAAAAAAATTATGACACTGATGGATTTCCATCGAGTTACGATTGACCAGATCAATCGTAACTCTTTGTAAGACGGGGCCCTGGCTATTAAATTCCAAGATATTTTCGATGATGGCAGATATGAAAGCGTCCATCGGGGAAGTCTTGTAATGAAAACACACAGAGAAAGGAAAAGGAAAGGGAGGATGAAGATGTAAAGATAACAATCGAAGGAGCAAGAAAGTGAGTGAGCTGAACAGGATGGAGAATCTAGTGAAAATGAGAGGCGTGGGTGAATCGGGAATAACCATAAATAGAACATATAACTGCATGACTAATATGCACACCTTCAACTTGAATTCTAAATTCATCTTCATATCAGATGAATATAGTCCCTAGTTTTCTGCTATTAAAATTAAGTGCAAGTTCCATGTTCTTCGGTGTTCTAACATCAATTTGTTTTGCTCTTAACTGTTAATTGTATGAATGGTAAAAATAGAAAAACAAAAGTTTCCATTGCATTTTGCAGTATACATGTGTGTATGCAGAAGAAGCATTGAGAACACGTTTCCACTGATATGGGTTTTGCTTCGAGCTTCATGATTTCCACTGAATTTTTCATTATTCATTATTTTGGGCCTGAAAATTGCATATTTCTTGAATTATGTGTTCCTCTTAATTCCATGATTTTATTTTCATTTCCTATATCGTGTCACAGAAAACTAAAGAAAAGAAAAGTAAGATTTGAATTCATCCTCATATCTGGCAACTTATCATTGTTTCACACTTGATGAATATTTCCTTCTATCCTGTTTATCCAGTTTATCCACTTATATACGATGTTATTTTATTGTAATTACTTCCTATTCTTGGAGATTTCTCAACCTTAAACATACAGAGATGTAGGCTTTTATGTTATTGCATACAGTACTTCTCATTCAGATAAGTGCTTGAAATGGTAATCCAGACTGAAATAATATTTGCCCGACATAGCAACAACTAATGTATGCAAAGTGGATTCCAAGTATTGAAATGCCATTGTTAGGTACAGGTTAATGGAATAACTCGTTACTAGGCCCCGGGGTTAGAAACATCCATAAATTTGACTACATTAGTAAACCGGTCTATTGAAGCCAGCCTGTTTTCTGGATTAATGAATGACAGCATACACGTATGTACATGTAGGAACAAACGTAGAACAAAGAGTTTAACATGGAGTCCAATAATATATCCCGTGAAACACAAGTATGAACATGTATATGAAACTCTCTCTACTCTATGTTCCTCCCACACTGTTTATCATATAAGTAGGATATTTGACATTGAATGCTGCATTATGAAGATCATATTAAGCCCACCCACTGATCTGATCCCTCCCCTACCTTTCAATTATATCCCCAGTTCAGACTGACAAAATTCAATGTATAATGTATGCAAATATACCCCCAGTTCAGACTGACAAAATTCAATGTATAAATATAATGTATGCAATTATACCCCTAGTTCAGACTGACAAAATTCAATGTATATGCAATTATACCCCCAGTTCAGAGTAGCAAAATTCAATGTATAATGTATGCAATTATATCCCCAGTTCAGAGTAGCAAAATTCAATGTTTAAAGTCTACAATCATACCCCTAGTTCAGACCGATGAAATTCAATGTACAGTATGATGTATGCAATTATACTCCAGTTAAGACAGGCAAAATTCAATAAGTATACAATTTGGCCTTATTACCCCAGTTAATGTAGTTTTAACCCAGTTAAGACAGGCATAATTTTATACCCCAGTTAAGACAGGCAAAATACTATGCATAATGTAATCAGTTATACCCCAGTTAAGACAGGCAAAATTCTATGTATAATGTAATCAGTTATACCGCATTAAGACAGGCAAAATTCCATGTATAATGTGTGCAATCATACAGACAAATTTAACAGGTAAAGTTTTAGAATACTAGTACCCCAGTTAAGACAGGCAAAATTGAGTGGGTAATGTATGCAATTATACGCCAGTTACGACAGTCAAAATTCAATTGATTTTTAATGAATAGTACATACATGTATGTACATGTAATTATACCATAATTTGGACGAGCAAAATTCAATGTACATGTATATCGTAGGCCTACATTGTACTTCTGTATTCATGAGCAAGTGAGCATGAGGGAAATTCTAATCACGGTTCGATAGAAATGCATATGCCCCTTTCAATTATACCCCAATTCAGACTGGCAGAATTCATATAATCAATGTGTTATGTGTACATGTTTTTTTTTTATGCAAGCGAGTATTTGGGGAAATACATGAATGCCTTCATCTTTTAGGCTTAATTCAAGGCACTTGAATAATGTTGTATTTAATAATTATGTATGGCTATACAATTGAAGAAAAAAATATAGTTTTGAATTATTATTTTATTATCAATTTTTATATTCATATCTTTTTTCTATCTTGGGGGTGGGGGTGATTTCAAAATGCTCCAAATCCCTACTCCAGACCATTATAATTCCCGGTGGGGCCACTTACATTGATGAGTGGATACCAGCGGATAGGGCATGTTTGACGTAACTTAATAAGGGTGTCAAAAACACTAAAAATAATGAAAAAAGGGTATCTATTTTTGCTATGAAAGCTACCTGTTAAGGGTCAAATTTGCGAGGGTGTCAAAAATTGAGACCAAAATGTTTAATAAAGGATGTACTTTTGCCCCAAGAGTCAACACTCACGTGTTTAGAGTACAATTTGCGCGAGATGTGAGAGGTGGGGCTGTACTAAACCCAATGATGTAGGTGAAGGTAAAACCGACGACCGACGTTCGTGACATAACAATAAAACTATCGCTGTACTTGTTTTTTGGGGGTCAATTCAGGGAACTTGCCAACTCTCATTTTGTTTCCAATACTTGTTAAGGGTAGGGTTTCACACACCAATGCTTGTAAAGGGGTGCATTTTCAGAAAATGGAAAATTCGTGTTTAGGGTGCTTTTCGAGACCCCATGGTAGCGTACGGTATCCACTCGTCAATGGACGTGCACCCCCTCCCCCCCATCAGAGGCAAAGATTTGAGGAGCTTATAGTGAAAATGACAGATAACCTGTTCCGTGAAATGCCCCCCACCCCAGCTCTCCTGCAGTTGAGAGAGTAGATGGATAGGAACCTCATTAGAACGTATGACCTTTGACCCTAATTAGAGGTGAATTCCAGACCCATTGTATGGCTTTGACATTGAACTCTGATGTATGAAGGCTTCTGTTCATGCTGACAGAATCCAGCGTGCTAGTCTTTCATATCAGACTCCACATCGGAAATCGTGATGATAAGCTGCTTCTACATGTATATGTTGCTTGATGCATCAGATTGGCATCTCTTGCGCTTTAAGGCCACCGCACACCTTACGACCCGACTGGTCGGCGACTGGCTTGCGACTGAGTGAGGGGAGATGAATCGCAAGGCAATCATAAGCCTCGACACCGCACACCTTGCGATCCAAAAACGATGTCTTAACTTTGTTATTCCTTGTCCAAATTTTGGACCAAATTATCAGTGTTTTGTCTGTCTGATTTCAATTCATCTGTCCAAATAATATTATTTTTAGACTGGATTACCTCTTTAAGATCAAATATTACCAATTATTCAATCAATTCCCCCTTTAAAGCTTGCATGGATAAAGCAGTGAGTTTACATTTGGTGTGATCATATAAACCTATTGTTCTGTAAGATTAATCGGTGTATCATTTAGGAAGCAATGTCAACTCCTGAATGGTTTCATTTTCATGTAGTCGAAACTAAGTTCACATACATAGAGAGGTTTGTCCAAAATAGTTGCAGCAAAAAATAGATTTCATGAGGTTTAAAAAAAAAAAATCAAGGGTAATCATCACCATATCATTGTAGACATTGACTTGGTTAATTTACATCAACCTACATGTAACTATGTGAAATCATGAATTTAAGCTGGAAAAAAAAAATTGTACTGAAGATCACCAACACAGATACATGTATTAATATGGAACAGTGTATTTTTATTGCTTGGAAAAAGGCCTGACACCTGGCTAGAAGGCTATGTTTCTTAACAGTTACACATTTTCTTAATCATTTAATCCTAACACGTGGAGACCCTATGATGTTATGCATCTATTAAACCTGTACTACTATTGTTTTTATTATATAATTCCTTTCTGCACTTCACCTTCAAACATGTCTTTCTCTTGAAAAATATCTCAAAATGGCTGCATTTGATTTTGTTGGGAGGTATAGTGCTATGATAAACTGGGTCTGAATTCACAGACTAAGCTGAGGTCCTCTTGGTCGTGTGAAAATAGGAGTGAATATATATGATCTGGCTCCATGCACAAGGATGCCTTATTATGCAGTGAGTGTAACATGGATGGGCACATTAGAAATATGTACGGATGCCTGCCCCCGAGGAGCCTATATCAATGTTGGCTTCTTTCAAGCTAATATTTGTGACTGTAGATAGAATCAATGATTGGTCCATCATGATGAATGCATTTAATATGACATCATAATACAAAATATTTTGTTGTATTATTTGTTTTATTTTACAAGGATGGCTCTTAGCAGTATAAAGCCTACTGTTTTTCCTGAAAATGATTTTCAGCTTAATCCGTAAAATGACCACCATGTGTGTTGATATGCTCCAAATGATTCAGGGAGAAAGAGTTTTAAATTGCTGAGATGTCTGGTCTTTTCCAAGCAATAATGATAATGCACTGTCCCACATGTTCTTATCCATGTTGGTAGAATTGTGTTTTTCCGTATGGTCAGATTTCATCATAGATTATAATATTTTCTCGAGTTGAGGGTTTGTATTTGAACAAACCAGATCAAGATCTACCTGTACAAGTACCATGATATGTATTGCTGACAACCTTGATTTTAAAGGCTTTCTCACTGATGAAATAATTGTTTACTGCAACAGACAGTTATGGGTACTTGGCCTAAATGTACTGTAGCAGCTCTTCCCAGCTTCCACGGCTAATGGGTAGAGTATCATCTATTAATATTGTATGGAAGGTGATGAGATCGTTGGAGTACGAGCCAATTTTACGCTTCATTTATCATCCCATTTGGATTACTCTAAGGTAGTTTATTTGGAATGATATGCATATTGGAGTGAGTCACTCTCAGTGTAATTGCCCTCATACTAAATATAAATAAAATAACAGCATAACGATTGGTATTGAAAATTACAATTTTTCTTGTTTACTTTTTAATGTTATCAACATAGCTGCCATTGCAAGTTGTACTGATTTTCAGTATTTAGTACTGAAAAATGAGAAGAATACTGATGGTTTCATACAAAATACTGATTTCTAAAGTTCAGTTTTATGTTTTGTCCTATGTCATATCTTTGAAAATACTGATTTACTCACCAAAATACTGATTTTCAGCTTTTGAAATACTGAAATGTACTTGTTCAGGTTGGCAGCTTTGTATCAAGCAAAAGCTATATGAATATATTACTGTAGCCAATATGAAAGAAATTCGTTTAGAGTCACTAAATGAAATTATGCTGACCAGCGGATACATGTATATCATATCGTCAGCGGTCATCTGAACCGTCGCATCACACATACGTGGATGACATTGCAAACCCATTTTAGAGTAAATCATCTTCAAAAGTTTACCATGATTTCCACACTTGTTCCCCAGCCTTATAACATTTTCATTGCTAGAAAAAATACATGGTTGGAAAGACCAAGACAATTGCTTGACATTAGTATCATTTAGTTTTTACACAAAACTAAGAAACAACATACCGCAAAAGAGCTACAGTGTACATGCCTTTAACTTCCGTTCGGATTTTCTTTGTACAAAAACGCCATAGGAGATGCAACAACAACCCTGACCCTATTTATCGCTTTGCTACAGTGCACGTTTCCAATGCGATTTGCACATTTAGTCAAAAATTTGTATGGCATCGCTGTCAAAGTTCCCACATATCTCAGAAATTCAAATTAATTGCTGCCTAGAAATTTAATTTTGTGTAGAATAGAACTTGTACTTTCACATTCTGCAAAAATATCAAAATTGATTTTTTTTTAAACCAAAATTAACTGATACTATAGTTTGGATGAATGCCGACGATTTGTAAGCATAGCGCATAGAACAGGGGGGCGTTTCATGAAAGGACTTGTCGGACGTTTTATCCGACAAGTCCCAGTTTATCCGACAGTTACTGTAGAAACAGTGCCTCTAAGCCAATCAAAATCATGGAAAGATGTCAGATCTGACAACTTATCGGATGAAAATATTGATGAAACGCTCCCCAGGTTCCAGGCTTACTGTACAGTGTAGCCCAGAAGAAAATTGAAACAAAGTGCAAGTATCGTTTAACGATTCACTGCTCGAAGTGCATTCTCAGTAATTCTTACTACAAATCAGACAATTCATTTCTAATCATGGAATTCCAGTGGCCACAATATTAGGAGGAAAATATGATTCAAACAACTTCCAGTCTGCATCTCTTATAGCGTTGGCTGGTTTCCAAAGTAGGTCAATATTAATCACTTCCGATCCCGAAGCGGATTAAGTTAATGACTCTTTTAATTTTATCTTTCCCCATCCACAGGAAATATTAGTATTTTGGGGGGTTTAGGAGATGGGAGAGAATTTAGCAATCATCGGAGAATTGCAATGGAACATGAGATAGTATACAAATAACGTATAGGCACGAGTGCGATGGTGCAACATTTAACAGTTGGTGAAAGAAAGATGCTCTATTCAACGAGGCATAGCTGAATTGAATAGAGTGTCTCTTTCACTGAATGCGAAACGTTGTACTATTGCAAAAATAAGAATATTCGCTATTTGTGTTGTACAACGCCTAGAAATTTACAGAAAATTCAAACAATAATAGATATTTCCCTAGGTTTATTAAGGAAAATGAGAAAGATGATTGAGAGCAAAAAGCAAAATCTTTCAAAGATCACAACTCAAAAAATCTTGTGCAACTTGATTTTCAGCCAATGAAGCACCCGTATTCGGGACTTGCGCTTGATATTTTGACTAGCATTTAAACGTAACTTTCTGCAACAGGCCCCAGCAGCAGAAATGCGCATTTTGCCGCTAAGCCCTACGCGTATTGCACTTGCATGTATTGAATCGTATTGTGACGTCAGACCATGCATCTGTACATTTTGGATGGTTCATGTGCAACGGTACGAATGTTTGACATTCATCCTCCCATTTGCTCGCGCACAGCAAACTGAATAGGCATTGTACAATATTGCCTAGAAGTTCTTTCCATTTTAAGATGTTTTTCTGTCATTGATTATCCAAGTTCTAGCATTGTATAGAGTACTAAAGGCATGAACTGTGGTGGTGTTTGTAATTGTGTTGTGAACTATTTTAAGCTGAAATCAATCATATGTAAATGCAGATCTTAACCCTTTGAACCCAAAAAGCCGGAATACAGGCTTCAAGTCATGTGATCTGTAAAAAACGGTGTCATTTCAGAGATAATCAGTTGATAACTTCAGTTTATGATTTTGTCGAGGATTGGCTTTTCTTTATAAGGTTTTAGCATAAAAATATGACCAAAATATACTAACCTCCAAAGGAGGCTTGTGCGATAGTACACGGCGAGTTGTATACAGACTATGCATAAGCTATTGTTGAATTTTATTTCCGTCAAAGCAGTGATTTTGAGATTATTATTAGTATGAAAACCTAAACAACATCAGCCAGCTCAGGTAGGATATCAGCGGAGTAAGGTGCCGCTGACGTGGCTGGGCTCGAATCATGAGAATAGGAGATCATTTATTTCAAATGTCATGTATTCCTTCATTTTGCGATAATTATCTGCAAATAATTTAGGTTGAGGGTCACAATCATCCCTGTTAATTCAGGGTTCAAAGGGTTAAAATGATGAATAGTACATGCTTGCCATTATAATTAACGTTTAGGCCCATATTCAGAAGTCCTGTTTTAAGTTCGGCCATGGTCTAAGTCCATAATAGAATTATAAACAGCTGAAAATGTCATAATTTTGTTAATGTTGTAAATCTGTCATGGTCAATGCGCTCTTTCGTCAAGGTATAGCGAAGAAAACTATTTCTGTTATTTCCAGACAGTTATGAATGATCTGAGTGAGAGATGAGAAGATAACTCAAACTAATACATTTATGATCTGTGTCACAATTGGCTATCCGTAGTTGAACCACATTCTTAGACTTGGTGGGTGTTTCATAAAGCTGTCTAACTCTGTGATAAAATTATTGGAAGCTGAAAATGTCAAAGATTTATAATTATGATTGTAAATTTCTCATGCTCACTGTTCTCTTTCACCATAATAGCGAAGAAAATTCAATTTAGGTACGTGTATTATTCTGAGACAGTCATTTAAATGAGTGACAGATTAGCTGTTAATCAAACCTGTACTATTACAGATTTATGTCACAGTTGGCTTTCCATAGTTAAACCACAGCTAGTTTAGACCAGAGCCGAGTTCAGAATATGGGCCTTGAAGTGTTCTGACAAAATATCTTTTCCTGCCATTTTGATTTAGAAAGCTTATCTTAATCATGAATAGTACATATAATTTTGCATTGTTTTGAAAATTGTGTGTTTACATTGTTGTGTGTACCGGTATTTCTCATGTACATGTCTATGCTGCAAGTAGTGTTGTATAATAAGGATTACATAATTGTGATGAAATAGGATATACGTGTAGTGCATATGTTACGTATTCAGTTAAATGCTTGTGCCCATTTATTATCACCTCACAGTGTTTGCATTATGGTATGCACGTACATTAGGCCAAGGCAGTGGATGAGAATTTTCAGGAGCTCTTTACTTTATTTCCAGGGCTTTTTGGAGTATTTAAGGGCTAAACCACCCCAGGTCCGGGGAGGGAAGGGGGGGGGGGGTGTTGACGGAGGTAACTACAAGTTTTACCGTTCAGCTTCCATATTGTTAGTTTTCGCTCAGTGACGTACAGAGGATTCAAGAACAAAATAAAGTAATGAAAATGCCTGTCAGATGACGATGAACAGCTAGAAGGTCTTTGTCAAATATTTGGTGAATCGGAAGAGAAGTTTCATCCAGAGTTTCGGAGCCGACAATGAATGGCAAATATGTCGTTTGTCCAGAATCAAGGGACCAAACTGCTGTTTTGATTCACCAGTTTTCGACCAAGTCACCAAGACTTCTTGAATGTTGTTTGTCTTGAAAGGCATTTTATAATACATTTTCTATGTTCTCCTCCTTATATCGATGAGCGAAAACTCTTTAATGTATATCAAAAAGGAACCTCACAATCATGTTCCGTTTTTTCGGGAATTGTAGAATGTGTGATTGGAACTGGCATTTGTTATAGGAACCTTTATGACATGTCATGTATACATCTTAATTTCAAAAGACTTTTATGTTGTAAAAACAACTATTTGATTGGAGTATCCATTGCTAGTACATTGATTGTGTAAGTTTATATCATGTGAATGTTCCCATTGATGATTTACAATCAATAGTTGTGTTTGATTGTATGTTTTGTGCATGGTTTGCCATAGACCTACATTTACAATTAATCATAAATTTGATAGTGACTCTGTGATTCAGGGCTCTTCTTAAATGTTTTTTTTCCATGAA
Organism: Lytechinus variegatus; assembly: GCF_018143015.1. NCBI lineage: Eukaryota > Metazoa > Echinodermata > Echinoidea > Temnopleuroida > Toxopneustidae > Lytechinus > Lytechinus variegatus. The sequence goes on along the minus strand of NC_054748.1, from coordinate 31,328,597 downwards.
CTCAGTGGCATGATGAGCCAACAATTTTGAGGGGCCACAACATGATTTTTAAGAAATAATGAAAATTGCCATCAAGCAAAATTATGACTTTTCCAAAATGAAATCTAATTTTGTGAAAGGCTTTTACGTTTCACATAATATTCTGGAAATAAGAATCATATTTCACCCTTTTTGTTTTCCTTTTCCTTTCTTTTTCCCTTTTCTTATTTTTTTTCGTGGTCCTGGAATTATTTGGGGGCTAGGTCGTACCCCCCCCCCCCCGCCCATCTATACTCAAGGGCATGAATTTGTGATTGCAGAATGATTTGATATGAAAAGATATATCACATCATTATTCACATTTTTCTTTGTCATTGTTTTGATCTATTGTAATTTAGATCAATCTAGATAGAATTTGTCTTGAGTCAAACTCGAGCCACAGTTAATGAATATGTTGACTTAATTTTTGTGTACATTGCATTCAACATACATACCTCAGAATTAATCATTTACATATAAGCCTAAAGCTGGTAAAAGGAAAACAAATATAGGTAAGAGATTTGAAATTTTGTTTAAAGTTAAGAAATAATTATAATTTGACTACTATCATGACTACAAGCACCTTAACAAATGGGAAATACAGATATGCTTGATGCTCATTGTATTTGAGTTTGATAATGTTCAAACCTTGGAATTTAGTTCAATATCCTGTATTGTGATTTGTTGTGCTATCATTGACTTATTGTGTTCAGATCAGATCATGTTTGACGCAAAAATCTGTACATATATTATATATACAAATATCTATATATATGATAATAGATATATTGTGTGTTATATTGAAGGACATAGGAATAAAGTTCATGATTCTGTTTTTTCTTTTGTTGAAATTTTGCAGGAATTTTCGTCTTTATTCTTTTCGTTTCAGAGGTGACCAAATATATAATACTTATGAATGTCATCATCATCACCATCATCATCGTCACCATCATCTCTTCATCACCATCATTATCATCATTATCTTCTTCATTAAATTCATCATCATTATTGTCATCAATACCGTCATCGTAATTATGATCATTATCATCATTTTCGTTATCGTCATTATCATCATCATCACTATCATCAGCATCATTATCGTCATCATTATCATCATCTTCATCATCATTATTATCATCATCATCAGCATCATCATTATCATCATCATCATCATCACAATCATCATCATCATTCTGATATAACCATTATTATCATCATTACAATCATCATCACCATCATCGTCATCATCATCACCATCATCAGCATCATCATTATCATCATCATCATTATCATCATCATCATCTTAATTATCATCACCATTATCAGCATCATTACAATCATCATCACCATCATCGTCATCATCATCATCAATATCATCACCATCATCATAATGTGTACAAGATATGGGATATGAGAACTTAATTGGCCAAAAGAGGGGGAAGTGATATTTGTAGAAAAATGTGAAGAGATGATAAGAGTGAGGGAGAGGTCCATGGGGAGAGAGAGAGAGAGCGAGGGGCAGCCAGATAGACAGGGAAAGAAAGGGGTAGAGGGGAGTGAGGCAGATGTACATATGCATGACCGTTGTCCAAGCAAAAATAATTGTAGGCACAAAGAAAAATCAAGGGAAAAGGAAAAGAGAGAGAGGAAAGTACAATGTAAAAAAAAGAGATAGAGGAGAGAGAAAAACACAGGCATGACAGAGTTAAAAATGAGAGAAGGATATAGTTTGATTACTCCCTTTTGAGAGTGAAAGAACAAGAGAGGGGAATGGAAGACACAGCAAGGAGTGAGAGAACGGTAAAAAGATGGAGAGTGATCTTTACTTAAAGGTCAAGTCCACCTCAGAAAAATGTTGATTTGAATCAATAGAGAAAAATCAGACAAGCACAATGCTGAAAATTTCATCAAAATCGGATGTAAAATAAGAAAGTTATGACATTTCAGAGTTTCGCTTATTTTTAACAAAATAGTTATATGAACGAGCCAGTTACATCCAAATGAGAGAGTTGATGATGTCAACTCACTCGCTATTTCTTTTGTTTTTTATTGTTTGAATTATACAATATTTCAATTTTTACGAATTTGACGATTAGGACCTCCTTGCCTGAAGCACAAAATGTTAAAATAATGGAATTCCACGTGTTCAGGGAGGAATGAAACTTCATTTCACATGACAATGACGAGAAAATCAAAATATTTTATATTTCAAACAATAAAAAACAAAAGAAATAGTGAGTGAATGACATCATCGACTCTCTCAATTTTTGGATGACATCCAATTTTGATAAAATTTTCAGTGTTATGCTTGTTGAATTTTTCTCCTTTATTCAAATGAAGTTTTTATTGGGGTGGACTTGTCCTTTAATAACCAGCCCATGCTCACTCCCCCCCTCCCTCTGTCATTTAGATGTCCTATGGAGACAAAAGTGAATATAAAACTAACATCAAATTCAAGGAAGCTTGGGTTCTTCAAGTTAGTTGGTTTTGAACTGACTCATTCTGGGTAAACCAAGTGTTTTGTCACAGTCAACATCAGGCGCAGTTGTGGTTTAAAGGCCCATCTAAAATGGTAAATTGCCAATCCATCTACAATGTATTGTATTCGTCATCTAATTTTTGACACATATATGTAACCCATGTTTGTGACCCCTCAAAAATGTTGGCTCATATTATTTTCAGATTATACTGTCCAAATCTATCTCAAAATTTGAGTTTTGTAATTAAAGTATGTTGCCATTTATTGCTTGCTCATTTTGCTTGCTCGCAACTTTTTCAACAATTTGTCCGATATGCCACATCTGGCCTCCTTAAAATTTTTGGCTCACTGTGACAGGTAAATGTGCAAAAGTCGGCCATCCATAAGTCAATTTATTCACCAAAGCCAAAGCAATTCTGTTTTCCCAAATGACAGGCTTCGATTTCTTTTAAAATTGCAATAAAAATCGCTAAAGGCGGTACTTAATAAAATTATCATGTTTAAGCAGGGCCCGCTGGGGGAACAGTTTTCAGAACTGAAGTGGCTACCCTGGATAAAATCATGTTATAACTCCTTGTTAATTATTATTATTAGCATATTTTTCACTTTATTCTTAAATATATACAAAATACTAGTAGGCTCTATTTTAAGCATACTGAAGTATTCCCTGTTCTTAAGTGGTTGATTATTATCTCTACACTATAACAGTAAAGCTACATGTATAGAATCTATAGCTTCACTGTTCCCAAGAATTGGGTTTAGTAGTTAAGGTGTTAAGTACACCATGATTAGATATTCTTTGTGTTTTAAGCCCCTTTCAGACTCCTCTATTGTTAACATTAGAAGTGTGAGCAGAAGATGGGATTGGGTTTTGATTGAAGTGGTTTTTTAACTGTGTACATAATGAGATTGGTGTATTGTGTGGGGGCTTGTGCTAATTAAGGTACTTTTGAATGGAAGCATGGAGATTTGGTCATTGATGATTTTCTTGGAGGGGGGGGGGGGATGGAATGAGCTTTAGACTCGATTTGATGATGACTGTGACAATACACTTGTCTTCTAAAATGAGTGGGCTTTCAAAACACCTGTGTTGTTGGCTTGGCTATAGGCATGTACAAATTTGAATAATGTTGTACACATCAAAACCACTTTGTATAAATTAAAAAAACTAATTACTGCATGCTTCAGATGTACAGTAAAGAAGGGAAACATGCCTTTTTATGTTTTTTTTTGCTTGTCAATTTTTTTTCTGGTACGAAATCTCCTTTATTTGTGGTTGAAGACCTTTTTTTTGAAGAACCCCCTTTTTTTTGTTTGTCAATTTTTTTTCTGGTATGAATTAGATCCTTTATTTGTGGTTGAAGACCTTTTTTTTGCTTTTCAAATTTTTTGGCGGACGAATTTGCCCCCCCCCCCTTTTGAAAATCCTAGGTACGTCACTGGATAAACTCCAAACATGGAATAGTGTGAGTGAAGCGCTTTGTAACCATTAGAAAAATGGGCTACATGTATATCAAATGACTAATGGGTTAGATAATTGAGATTCTTTCAACATCTACGAATGTCAAAAGTTGTAAAAAAGATGTATTCACTATACATATTGAGACATCAAACTAGATGTAGTGATGTCATTATTACAGGTATATGAACCTAAAACTTTGCTCCAACACACACTGGCTTAGTCTATATGAGGATATTATCCAAATTTTCATTTGAAAATGTGCGAAATGATAAGTAGATGAGGTGGAATTGGACAAGTTGGGCAACAGTCTAAATTAAAGTTAAACCAAATTAAAGTTAAACTAAATTAAAGTATTAGACCAAGTGTTTGTGGCACCAAAGAGTAATTAGACCACACTCCACACTTAAAGTGGATTGACCCAAATAGAAGAATAGTATGGCCGGTATTCTAAACTCTGGTCCCATTTAAGCCATGTTCTAAGGTTGTCATTGTTGTAACTATGGATAGCCAATTGTGACTGGTATCTCTGACTAGAGTGCAAGTCTGAATTGTCAGCTCATTTGCGACTCAAATCATTCATAACTGACAGGGAATGATTACTAAAATAGCTCTCTTTATCATAAAACATGAAGTAGGGTTGACAGTTGGAATTGATCAGAGGGCCTGAAAATCACCTAGAATACAATATTTTCTACACAAAAAAAAAAAAAAATGGCCTGAAAATAAATTGCCAGAGCCTGAATTCAGGCTTTTGCCTGAAAAATTGAATCCCTGATGAAGAAAGAGCCAAGTGAGGAAACACAATGTAAATGTAATTTTTTTTTTTTTTGGGGGGGGGGAATTCCATAATTTTAACACAAGTTAGATCATGGACTTAATGGCCTGTATTCTGAAGTAGGGTTTAACTTAAACTCAGGTTTAAAGTTGTGGTTTAAGTATGGAAAGCCAATTGTTACATAAATCACTAACTGCAGAGATATCATATTTCAACTCATTTGGCTCTCAAATCATTCATATTTGTCTAGGATGTATAGATGATTGTCTTCACCATTGATGAATCAGGAAAGAGCACAGCAAACATAAGAAACGTACAAGTTAATAAAAATTTTGACTCTTTTGGCTTCCCATAATTTTAGCACAGAGTTAGACCATGGTCTAAGTTAAACCTGACTTCAGAATATGGGCCAATGAAACCAGACTTCAGAAATGCAGGCTTCTATCTGATAAGTAGACCAAGTTGAAACTAATAACAATACTAATACACCATAAACATGAATAATATAATAGCTCTCTTTATCATTTAAACATGAGGAAAGTATAGAAAGGAAAGCTCTAAAAACCTGAATAAATCATGATTAATCATTAATTTATCACAACACCCTCAACTTTGCAAGTTCCAGGGGACTCGCCTGTCAAAAACTGAAAGAAATTGAATTCCTGCCCACCCTAATTTTCATACCCTTTGTTTGATGAGTGGGCAGTGCTCACTCAAACATGAATAGTTTTCCAACTTTTTGGTGTCATTTGAAAGTTGACTTTATTGGCCTTCCATATATATATAGGTATTTTCCCCAAAGTGACATATATCTTGTTTGGCAGCCATTTCAAAAGTGTATAGTTTTTTTTAGACACACTGTAGAAAGGAAACAAATGGAAATGTAATTTTGATCTTTTTGGCTTCCCATAATTTTAACACAAGAGTTAGACCATGGAGCGAGGGAAACCAAACTTCAAAATACAAGCCTATATCTAAGAATACGACCAACTGATGGTAGTAGACCAAAATATCACACACCATAAAAGAAATAATAAACCAATTGAACTAAGTCACATATCAAACAAAATTTATTTTTGAATACAATATGCCACTCCATCAAAGTCCAAACTTCAAGACTTTTAAACAAACAAGAGCAAAATATTTATCGTACAATGGCTCCACAAATAATCACATATATCCAGACATACATCAAATAATGATATAAAAAGGACCTCTTCGGATGAATACATATATGGTTTGTTGAAACATTCCATTCCAACTTTATAAAGAATACATCAATAAAAAAAAAACACATAGATGCATATAATTTCTTTTATAATTTGGATGCATAGAGTAAAAGATTGTACGTTTATACTGGATAATAAAGAGAATTGTGAATGGGTCTACATTTTTAGAGGTGGTGTAAATGAACCAAAAATGGAAAAAAAAACATCACAAATTTTATATATTGAAATTAAGATCATGGTTAATACCAACCGGTAGACATGAAAAGGGGGGAGATAAAACTTGGTCTTTATGAGAGTATGGATATATTCCTTCAATACATGCAGAGCAGCCAACCTGAACAAGAACATTTCAGTATCTTCAAGGCTGAAAATGAGTACTTTGGTGAGGAAATCAGTATTTTCACAGGAATACCATAGGGCAACACATAAACTGAAACGTAAGAAATCAGTATTTTGCATGAATTCATCAGTATTCTTCTCTATTTTCAGTACTAAATACGGAAAATCAGTACTACTTGACAGCTCTGTACATGCTTCAATGGGAGATTCTGTTCAAGAGAAACCATAGTGTGGTCTTTCTACACAAGTGGCTGCTCAAGCAGATTCCGAATGTATTATTACGATGTTTCATGAAATTTTTTGGGGTAACATGGGTTTTGTGTAGGTAGGTAGGAAGCAGAAAGAGAGGGAGAGAGAGAGAGAGAGAAGGGATTGTGTCTGCTGATGGATACCACTTTGTTTCCATGGTAACAAACCACACACAACCTTGCAATTTACAAATCAGGTTACTTTCTGTCAGCACTGCTCATTAGCGAGTCATAACGATTACGGGATCGGCCACCATCACACCCCCCCCCCTCATCGCTTGAAACACAGGATGAAATGAGAGTGATACGAATTGATTCAATTGGAGAAAAGTTTTCGCTCGCACGGTGGTAGAAAAGTACCATGACCTTTGCCTATCGAGGAGGAAAAAAATATGGAGTAGTGTAATTGGGTTTACCGTGTTAACTTATGAAGTTTTCCTGTTGATCTGTGAGAGGGCATGTTCCCACTACCATAAACTTGATAAACCATGCACAGCCCCTCTGTATGAAATAAATGAACAAATCCCTGCTTTATGGAAAATGGCATGGTTAACCCAATGAATACATAATTTCATGATTTCCATAGACTTGGCACAGAGGCCATCCAGTTCCAATAGATGACGGTTAACATTGCTATGAAACTTCATCAAGATTATTTTTGCACTTACGATATTGACACTGAATGAATACATTTCATCATGAGAAATACAAGTATTATGGAAATATACATCAAATTTGCATAAGCCCAACAAATTTTCCCCAGGAAGTTCTATGACTATAAATTTGTTAGTAACAAAAACATTTCTAAAATCAATTCCAATGTTTTAATTAAATTGTTAGCCACCTTGAGCATGATTACTTGGAATTTATATAAACAGGACAGGAGAAATGGGGAGAAATGCATAGGTAGAAATCATAATTACATGCCATTCAGAAGGAAGGAAGGCGAGTCAAATAAGATAAAAAGATACATAAAACATGTTTTGAAGTTTCTTTGAAATAACTGATGAGAGGAACAGATTTGAATTGTGTGTTTAAAGATGGCTTTAAAATGGCTTTATCAATATTAACGTAATAATGATGGCAATGGGAAAATGGTGGCTTCTTTTTTGTCAACAATGTGTCAGGATTTATTTCCGATCATCAGTATATTCTTAGGGCTCAAAAAGCATCCCCGCAGATCATGTGTGATAACATGTTTATCATACATTAGGCTAGGGGTGCAGTGAAGGGAAAATGCAAATTGAAAACCTATCAGCACTCTGAAGGCTCAACACCCTTCTGAAGACTCCAACAGCATGCAAGCTCAGATCATGACAGATAGCATGTTTACCACAGACCAGATTAGGGGTGCCGTGAAGGGAAAATGCAAAATGAAAACCATCTTCACAAATTTTAAAGTTTCATGCCAGTACATGTAGTCATGGTTTGGGAAGCCAAATCCGCACACAAATCTAAATAATTTGAGAAAGGGATTTGGAGACATTTGAGAATTAAATATTAATTTAAACTTATCCATACATGTACATATACATCATCAAAATGAACCAAAACTTGGCCTTCTTATCAAGGGGGGGGGGGGGGGAGTGGTATAACAAACAAGCTCTTGAACAGAATATATCATCACAATAAAACAAGAAAAAATATTGACATTCAAAAATAAATTTGAATAGTATTATCCACTTACAAGTAACATTCATATTTTTTAAAACAATTTTTCAAAATAACATATCAATATTATTTTTATGACAAAATAGCCTCGGCCTATTCACTGGAAATAAAATACTCTATCTGAGCTCAATATATACAAGCAGTAACTAATGCGGGTATCAGAAGACAACAAAAGGAAAACCAACTTCAAAATCTTTTCATAAAAAAAAATAGACCAGTGACAATATAAAACATTTCTCCTGAAATTGAACCTTCATAGCATTCCAAAAACCTCACCAACATTGTCCCCGTCTCATATTAAAAAGTTTTTGATTTTTTTTAATCTTCAAAATATCAAGTATAACTCATAATTTCAATAAATGTTGATATATATAATGCATAACTAACTGTTCATAAGCGCGCACTCACAAACTGCCTACCGGTAATGAATGTGCAAAGGGAGTGAAATCACCGGCTAGATTGCAGAATGTGTTAAGAACAATGGTGCTTAGAGATGCATGGTCATAGAAACCGATTACACTTCGTTGTTCCGAAACACGTAAATTGCCTATATACCTCGATGTCCGTTAATCCGAAAACGTAAAAGGGTTCGCTAATTCGAACATTTGTGGCGTAATTCCGAAGGTTCGATATTCCGAGAACGAAATAAGGTTCAATATTCCAAGGGTTCGTTGGTCCGATAACGAAATAAGGTTCCTTGTTCCGAAGGTTCGTTAATCCGAAAACTAAATAAGGTTTGTTGTTCCGAAGGTTCGTTAGTCCGAAAACGAAATAAGAATCATTTTCGGAATTACAAACCTCATTTTGTTTTCGGATTAACGAACCTCACTTTGTTTTTGGACTAACGAACTTTCAGAATTACGAACCACTTTTCGTTTTCGGACTAACGAACCTTCGGAATTACGAATGTATGCGATAGAAACCAAACTCAAGTGTCTACGGAATGCTGAGAAATCTAAATTTCAAACGAAATATTCATTATTATACACTTATTAATGCTCTCACAAAAATCATGAAAGTTGGGTTTTCTTTTTTTTTACCCACCCTGTAGAATCTTCATTCCTGCGATTGCTATATATAAAATATATATCTATATAACTTGTAGCGAAATTGTACACCTTGTCTCTATGTTCAAATATGCATTTTATTTTTTACAAGCAAAACTAATATTCATTCCATCAATACCCGTTAAAATAAAATACAAAATCTATACATAAGAAATAAAATAGACTGCAAACGAAATATACAGATCACTGTGCTTTGAATATTTACAAATAGTAAACAAAAGTAAAAAACATATGTGTTTATGAATATGGAAGGGATTAAGAAATGGCATGTCTGGGGGTGGGAATGTTTCACAAATTTTTAAGTCTGACTTTAAAAATCTTACTTCAAGTCCATTGGCATATGGTAACCAATGCATTTACACATTGGTCAGCTAAAAATCAGGGAACCATCTTACAAAGAGTTATGATTGATCCAATCAATTATAACTCTATGGAAATCCATCAGTGTCATAATTTCATCTACAGTAAATTTGCAAAATGTCCCTTGTAAACAAAGGAGATCACCCCAAATTGTCAAGAAATCAATGAATTTATGGATATACATTCAAATCTAGATTTTTCTTTGAACAAACATGCGTTTTATATGTTGACTTTACTGGCCTTCCATAGTTGCGATTGATCGGATCAATCACAACTCTTTGAAAAACCGGCCCCAGGAGAGACATTCATCAATGAGACAATATGCATCTCACTGGCGCTAAAACACGTCTTTGTGAAACACACCCATTGGGCAGATTACAAGGTTATGGTGGGAGGAGAATTAGTCAAAGTAAAATACATATCGATTATAAATGTTAATACTGTTCATTTTTCAAGGCAGTGTAACTTGGCTTAGTACACACAGCTAAGTCCAAAATTGTTGCCAATTTGGTCAAAAACACAAGCACTGATATTGATAGAGATTAAACAATCTCTAGAGTTTCATGTAAAGTAGTAAAAAGAAAAAAATCTTACAATAGATCTAAACAATAAGGGCAAAATTAGAATGATAATTCTCCAGGTCTAATACTTTTTCATGAATATCAAATTTTTTTTCTAGAGGAAACAATTTGTTACTTTTCCTTTTGCTTTTGTATCCATACAGGAGTAGCCTTTTCTAATGACTTTGTTTGAAATATTTTTTTAATTAAATCATTAACTAAATATAAAGCCTTCAATTTTTTTTTCTGTACCAAACATCTGTGGCTTTAAAAACCTTGAAATGCCTATTAGGTTTACAAAAATATATATATCACATCTTTGAACTGAACTTTTACAGCAGTAAACAAAGAAGTAGGATATGGGCTTCAGGAATAAATCAAAGTGAATCTTATTAAAATTATAAAATTCATAAATATTTCAGAATTCTTAATTAAAATGCACACAATGCAATGTGCTTAAGCATTGACATTGCATTTAACTCTCAATACTAAATTGACCTCAATATAAAAACTAATGTAGAACAAGCTACCCATACTCTTTATCAATTTACATATAAAATAATTAACTCTGTAACTTTAAATGAACTGTTCATTTTCACTTGATAAAACAATAAAACAACACAATTTATGTCTTCCTCTTTAGATTTAAACATGATAAAAATTTACAAAACATTTTAATTAGATGTAAATTACAAAACATGTTTTTTTCACTGTTCATCAAAATATAAGATACTCTATTTAGCTTTAAAAAGACTTACAAAATATACACTTTTGATTTTACAATGGAAAAATATAAATCTTAGCTAGCAATCTCCTAAAAATCCCAAAGAATGGAATCCACCGAAGTACATCTTGCACACATATTTAAAAATGAATACAAATGTTCAGAGCTATAAGATCTCAGAAAATAACTACATGTTCACAAATCTGAATTCTTATAAAGTATCAACAGCAATACAACAAACAAACACGTTTTGTTGTGTTTCATGGTGTCTCCGATACTGCAAATTCCTCCGTCCATATTCCTTCCACACAAATGAAGGAAAAAAAATTAATGTACTTCAATTGCCTTAACAATACAGACATTTGCATTTCACAATCTTTTTAATGAAAAATACAGGCTACATACATGCATTAAAGCAAGAATAAAAGTTCAATAATTTTCAAGCTTCAACCAACCTATTAATAATTTGGGGCGAGCTAGCTTTCATCCACTCCTATGGACTTTCTCAAGCCAACTGCTTGAGAGCTTTCTGTTAGAATAAGTCTTACAAGTGCATGTGACCACACTTGGACTTAAAAATGGCAAGAATCAAGTTGTTTCTTTAACTTTAGAAGATATACAAAAAAAAGAAACAATTTTGTAATTTTGTTAGAAATAATTGAATAAAAGCTCATATCTTAGTTTAACCCAAACACAACCAGGCATGCAGTAAAGATAACCCACATGTATTGCAAATCAACTTTTTTTACCTCCTAAGTACGAAAACAATTAGTATTATTCACATTTAATTAGATATAGGGGATATCATTTCTCAAGGACATCAAACTTTCCTCTTTCTAATGTATACGTTTATCACATACATGTAATGTATTCATGAGAAGATCACAGCACTAAATGTGCATGTAAATGCTATCAAATCTCTTCAACTTCTCTACAAAATATCTGGACTTCTTTTTCTCTCTTTAAAAAAAAGTCAATTATATGATTACATGATTATTCAAAATCTTAATCAGTACTGATGAAAAAGAAAAAAAATAACTTTAGTGCAAATTTTGAGCGAGGTAATCTAAATGAGTTTACTCAGTTCCTAGCTATTTCCATGAATTTGAAATCATTCATGCTAAATAAATCTTTGATAATCTGCCAAATATTCATAAAAATTCTGTTTTGTGCTATTTTATTTAAAACCTCAAAAGGAAATGATATAGAGAAGGTTAATACACCTTAGTCACGCCAATAATCATATTTTTTCAAGGCTCAGAGTGAGCGCATGTCATTTCTATTATACAGTCACTGCACCATCAACACTGCACGCAATGCAAAGAAGTGTTGCCAATCTTTCCAACAACTCTGGCAAATAACATAGTAATGTAAATGCAAGTCAATGTACAATAGTGAATCCAGCTCATACGACTGCAGTCAACACACTTTTATCAACTGCTCATATGCAACGTAACAACTCTCAAGGTTACATTATTTAACACACTAAAAATTGTGTATAGCTAATTCAATGAGTTTTAAAAAGGTGGGAAAATTTGCAAGAGCTTTGTAATTTTCAAATCTTTTCCCTAGAAATAACTACAATAGCTTACTTTGGCTGGGTGCTAATTTTGTGCTCATTACGGTAGATGTGATTTATGTTTCTCCACTTGAGAATAATTGCAATCAATACTATCACAGCATTGTAATCAATCTAAAATCAAAAATCGATTTTATGGTTACTAGCAACTTTCCATCAACAGGCTAAAGCCAATCCTATTTGGGTTCCGTTACAAAAAAACATTCCCATCGATTAGTTTTATAATCAATTGAATAGATCGAAAATGTCCAATCAATTACATGAATCAACTGAACAAAACAAACAACACAATTGCTAATTTGCTCTACGTTAAAACAATTACACTGTGCACCATTGGCAGTGATAACACATTAGCTCACTTTTCATCAAGTAAATTAATGCTGAAGTAAGCACATTTTGAACATGAGAATAGGTCAAAGCACTCGCAGGCAGTGATGTGCTGATCAAATGTACATGAACAATTGTCCAATGTTTATTTACAATGATTACAATAGTATCAAATAGAAAATGATAACTACAAAGTGATGAATACATGTAAGTAGGAAAATTGCATATGACTTGGACAGCGGCTTCCATGCATATTGAATACGGATGCATATTAAGAGATGATTACAAGGTCTAAGTGTTTAAGCATACAACTAGAAGAGCTGTGATGACGAGTGTGGATATGTATCGAAGGTTAAGGGTTCAAGTCCGAGAATGTCAATAACATCCTACATTTGCCATACTCAACCCAGGTGAAGTAAATGGATATCACCTAAAGTAACACTATATCCTAGTTAAGCTGGGAAAGAGCTGCATAAAGATCACTACTTCAAGGTTCTTGCTTACGATTTGCTCTTTGAGTTCCTTGACGTAGGTCCATCGGCAGGAGTCAAAGGGATATCTTGGAGATCTGTCTGCAGTCTTAATCCAGCTGCTCCAGGATGATAAATAAGATGAGCCTTCAGGAATCATAGGAGAGACTGCTCTATGACCCTAGTTTAGCTTGGAAAGAGCCATGTAAGGAATCCTTGTCAAGGTTCAAGGTTTGAATTTCCCATCCTTGGGTCATCTGCAGGAGTTGAATCCAGCTGCTCCAGGATAATGAGGCATCTTCACGAAGACTGCCCAACTATCCCATTTTAATTTGGAAAAACCTACATGTACATCAGGTGTTAACCGATCAAAGTTCCCAATCCAAGGGTTGTCTACAGGTGTCGATGGGTATGTTTTGGACTCTTGGAGACCTGTTTGCAGCCCGAATCCAGCTGCTCCAGGAGAACTGAGAAGTAGATCATCACCTATCAGGCATTAGAATGCGATCAAATCTAAACATTAGTCACAATGTTCAAGGCGCATTGAAAGAGAGTCAAGATAGAGAGCTGAGTTGCCCTTGTTAAATTCTCCAATAAGATAAAGAGGAAAGTCTCCTCGAATACTGCACAAAAAAAGTTTATATAAAAGCTGTCTTTCATAGTTCTGATGTCGTCCATACAAAATGCAGCTTAATCTATAAATATGTACACACACATACTGACGACTTGCTATTCACAATTATTGTCTGTGAATTTCTGTAGTTTATTCTCCGTTATTTTAAAGTCCCGAAAAGACGAGAATGCGCCGCTGCCGCACGAGTCGAGGTTCACATTTTTCGGTCTCTCACATGGCCTTGGGTCGTAGTAGCACGGTGCAGTGGCACCATATGGTGCGGCGGCACCGTACGGCACCGCACATGGTACCTGGCAGGAGGACATTGCTCCAAACGGTACAGGAGGGGGCAGCATTTTGTCAAGCTCCTCGTTATTCACTTTGTTGGGAAGGCTACCACTGGAGCTATGCGAATGCTCCTGGATAGAGAAAGCAAAAAAAAAAATTCAAATGAATATGATCTCCTTTTTCATTTCATTTATCAATTTCCACTTCAAGATTAAACATTAATTCATACATTATAATAAACTAAGTTACAATAAATACCTATGATGGAAATGTTGGACAAAGTTCATGAAAACACTTGGGCAAAGAGGCCTCTAATTACCAAGTGGGCACCATGCTCGCACACAAGTCAAATAAGAAATTCCGCCAAAATGCATGAAAAAAGAAAAAAATGAATATCCATAATTTATTGTTCTAAATACACATGAAATACTCCGAAAATTTGCTTTGCCCAATTGATCGTGGGCCCGGCAGCCGCTGTGCAGCGCCAGATCGACGAGGCTCTATCCCTTTCATCGTTGAACGCCCATCTTTTAACGTCTTTTGGTCCGACGCGGCTGGGGTTTGAACCCCGACCTCCCGGTTGTGAGACGGACGCTCTACCAACTGAGCCAACACACCGGTAGCATGCTTTGGCGACTCTGGCAACAATGGTTGCCCCAAAGCATGCAAGATCTGTCACAATCAATATTCATGATTATTTAGAAAGTCAATTATCCAACTATGGCATAATAATGATATTTGCCCTTACTGCACAATTACTTTTTCCCCCTAAAAAGTAGCCCTTCCAATGAAAGAAACAGCCCCCAAAATGTCACTGGTATATATTTTTTTTTCAGGAAAAGATTTTTAACTTGGTTTTCCTTTTGTTTTCTTCTGATACCCGCAGTAGTAGTTACTGCTTGTATATATTGAGCTCAGATAGAGTACATGTCTTTTATTTCCAGTGAATAGGCTGAGGCTATTTTGACAAAAAATTAATATAAAATAATATCCTACCCTGCTCACTGGTGTAGAGTATGATATCCACGCCCTCGTAATCCGTGGTTCAATCATAACCTCATTGGTCATGTGATTGTAACGAGGATTGTAGAAATTGCTGCGACTGTCGAGACGACATCGCCGCCTTCTTCTCCTGAAAGTCAAGTGATAGGTAAAATGGAGGAGCGAATAAGAATTGAAGACTGGAAATAGTGATATAGTATGAAATGATAATGCGTGATATTTATCATAATTGTAATCATCACTGTCATCGTCATCATTACCATCATCATCATCCTCTTCTTCATCACCATCATCATTACTGCAACCATCACCATCATCCTCATCACCATCATCACCATCATCACCATCATCATTATCATCATCATCACCGTCATCGTCATCATCACCATCATCATCCTCATCACCATCATCATCATCCTCATCACCATCATCACCAACATCACCATCATTACCATCATCATCATCCTCTTCTTCATCACCATCATCATTACTGCAACCATCACCATCATCATTATCATCATCATCACCATCATCATCATCATCATCACCATCATCGTCATCATCATCATCATCATCATCATCCTCATCATCCTCATCACCATCATCATCATCCTCATCACCATCATCACCAACATCACCATCATCACCATCATCACCATTATCATCATCACCATCATCATCCTCATCACCATCGTCATCATCATCATCATCATCATCCTCATCACCATCATCAACATCATCATCCTTATCACCATCATCACCATCATCATCATCATCATCATCATTATCATCACCATCATCATCACCACCATCATCCTTACCTGCTTCTCCTCCACAATATGACCAGCATGAGTAACACAGCAACGATGAGAAAAGCTAAAACACCCACTACGATGTAGGTATACAAAATACGATAACCATTCTTATTCGAAGCCTGGACCCCGTTGTCACAAAGTCCCAGCGCCTCTTCTTCTTCAGAACATCTGTTATTGGAGGAAGAAGGCAGAAATTGAAATAAGTATCAACATACAATAAAATACCAGAATAGGAAGAAAACCACTGCCATATACACTCATACACCTTACACGCCAATCAGATACCAGGATTTTCAGTAGCTTATAACAATCACCAATGAAAATCATGATTCATGGGTTTTTTAAGATGATTATATTTTGAAACATGCATAGACTTTGATTACAAATCAAATAATCGAACACAAACTATACAATGGTATAATAACATTAAAAAATGACAATCTAATTATTGATAAAAAATATTATTATGGCACATTCATTTTTTTTCTTTTGCTTTTATTTCAGCGTTGGAATA
Source organism: Lytechinus variegatus (assembly GCF_018143015.1). Classification (NCBI taxonomy): domain Eukaryota; kingdom Metazoa; phylum Echinodermata; class Echinoidea; order Temnopleuroida; family Toxopneustidae; genus Lytechinus; species Lytechinus variegatus. The sequence goes on along the minus strand of NC_054748.1, from coordinate 31,312,057 downwards.
ATACAATACATGCATAAAATACCTTAACATATACAATATACGTAAATAATCTGCAATTTCACCAAATATAGTCATGAATTATAAGGTACGCAAAACAATGGTGTCAAGTATAATATTTTTTCTTTTAAAATATATGTAATTAATGAACTCAGGAGACCGCAATTGTGACCTTGAAATTAAGCTCAAAAATGCTATAAAAAAAGGGAAGATCACATAAACAGATGAAAATTTATGAATTCATATCTTACCCATGAGGAGCACCAAGAAGATTGGTCTTCGTAGGTTTAACAGTAGTGAGGATCTTCCACGGGTCACCATTACCAGGATCAAGGGTGATCTCTACCGGTCCTTTGGGGGGCTTGTCAGTACCCCCTGGCCTGGGTGGCTGGGTGATGACGGGGCCAGGTTGATGCTTGGTGGTAGTACTACTGGGCGATGGTTTGGGAGTCTCGTTGACATCAATGGCTCCAGGTGCTATGCAGAGGTAAAATTAAATCCAAATTTTAATTAGCAAGCCCAAAATTTATTTATAAGTATTATTATTGCATTCCTTTCAGAATATGAAATTACATGTATTGTACGCAATATCTGAAAGACATTTTGCTCATATAGACCAATTTTGGTTTGGACAAGATTAAGAAAAAAATGCAAATTAGAAGGATTGGCAGAGTGGAGATGTAATAAAGTCTTTAAAACTGTAAACTGTGATAGGTTTCCAACAGAAACTTGTTTACTTTGCAGATCATTATTATCTACACCATCATCATCATCATCATCACCATCATCACCATCATCATAATCATCATCACCACCATCATCCTCATCATTACCACCACCATCATCATCATTATCATCATCATCATCATCATCGTCATCGGCGTCGTCACCACCCCCACCATCATCACTACCACCATCATCATCATCATCATCATAGACATCATCACCATCATCACCATCACCACCACCATCACCATCATCATCATCATCATCACCACCATCATCATCATCATCACCATCACCACCACCATCATCATCATCACCATCATCACCACCATCATCATCATCATCACCATCATCATAATAACCATCACCATCATCATCGTCATCATCGTCATCACCACCACCATCATCATCACCACCATCATCATCACCATCATCATCACCACCACCATCATCATCATCATCACCACCATCATCATCATCATCATCACCATCATCATCACCACCATCATCACCATCGCCATCATCACCACCATCATCATCATCATCATCACCACCACCACCACCATCATCATCATCATCACCATCATCATCATCATCACCATCATCATCATCATCACCATCATCATCACCATCATCATAATCATCATCATCACCATCACCACCACCACCACCATCATCATCACCATCATCATCATCACCATCATCATCATCATCATCATCATCATCACCACCATCACCAACATCATCATCACAACAATTGTCATTATGATCCTAAATAATGTTCCTACTTACTCAGTGAACATGTCCTTCCATCTGGTTCATCAGGGCAAGCACACACATAGCCCTGGGGTCTGGCTAGACAAAGATGACTACAGCCACCGTTATCCACCCCACATGGGTTTGTACCTGTAAGGTAGTATATAAGTAATACACATCAGAGAATAATCTATACCTAGAATCATACCTATTAGATAGTATTACCTTACAATAAAAAATCAATACAAAACAAAACGTAATGAAAAAAAAAAGGAAATACATAATAGATTTAAAAGGCGATAAAACACATAAACTTACGTACAGATTTTTTCAACAGTACATTTGATCAGAATACAACAGAGTCTGTAAACCAAAAATAGCATTTTAGGGGCTTTATCAAGTTCATCAGAGCAAGCCTTGATTTTTATGCTTGAATTAACATAATTAATTTGTTCCGAGATATTTCTGAGAAATTAAAATTATAAGTTTTGTAAGGTATGTATAAGAGGAAATATTTGTGACGATTACTGTGTCAGCGTGGTTTAGCAGCCAACATCTCAATCTTGTTTGGCATCAAGTAGCCCGGTCTTTTTAAGACAACAAATGAATATATAAGAATTGTATATTTACCAGTCTGCCTGAGAGGAGAGACCATTTGGATGTGCATTAGGGAATCAAGATTGTTCTGGAATGTGACCACATCTCTGCCTGTAGTCTTCTCCACAGTCTCAATTGTATTGGTCTGCCAGTCGGTCCAGAAAAGACGTGATCCAAACTGAAAGAGAAAAATTCATTTGATTATTTTCTTTCCAAGAGCTTTGGTAAATTTATTCAATGACGGTATCCTTGCTAGAAAACAAAACAGAAAAATATTTACGCTCATATTGAAGATACTCGGCGGTATCATCTATCGATATCAACATTTATGTTCATCTGGGTACTTGGAAGAACCTAACGATAGTTGATATCACCGAGTATTGGCTAAATATGTTAAAGGAGAATGAAACCTTTGGAACAAGATAGCTTGTGTGAAAACAGACAAATCAAGAAACAGACCATCAAGATGTGTGATGTCATTTGTGAACAGCTCTTCCCATTACTTCAGTATATATTTCACTTAAACTGCCTCTTCTATCACATCTATTGGTAGATCATGTGTTCTTTCTATAACCTTCAATAACAAATTTACAGAATACATCACAGAGTGTGTACCACCATAAGAAAAAGCAAAAAATAAACATTTTGGGGTTAATTTATTAGTCCCTCAAAGGGAAAGCTGTTCACATGTGACATCACACATCCTTGTCACATTGCCAATTGGAGGATCTCCATAGCATTAGTGATTGCAATATTCAAATGCTCATAACTTTCTCATAATTTGTCCGATTTTTCTCAAACTTTCTCTGTTCTTATTCTTTGATTTTTCTGTTTCGACACAATCCTGATTGTTCCAAAGGGTTCATTCCCCTTTAAGGAGAATTATCAATTTTGCTTCCTCACCATGGTCAAACCAAAGGAATGGGTAGTCACATTGCTGGTCAAAACGACTCTAAACTTCCCGCTAAAGTCTGCTGTCTCGATCTTATCCAGATAGGCGTCCACCCAGTAGAGCCTGCGCATGGCGTAGTCGATGGTAAGACCGTTTGGCCAGCCAAGATCCGTGTTTATCAGGGTGCGTCGTCCGGTGCCATCGAAGTGCGCCCTCTCTATCTTCGGATGGTTTCCCCAGTCACTCCAAAACATATACCTGATGCAAATCAATCAAAAAGATGAAAGTTCATATATATACACCTTACATACTACATACAGTCTCCACAGGGATTGTTTGCACTCTATATAAAAGCTTGAAATGATAAATTCCAAAAGTGGCTTTCCTAAAATCTAAGGGAATGCATATCATTTAAAAAAAGACAACAAGGCAACATGCATCAAACATTCATTCATCCAAAAACATTTATGAAGTTCGTAATAGCGATTGGAGCAAAAGCTGGAGAAAAACTGAGGTAATATTGTGTGCCCTTGAATAGGCAACTGGATAATCGGCAACACTTTGCATGCTGAATTAATTTTGGGGGGATGATAATGACAATTGTTTCCATGTTATTTTCTTTAATTCAAGATTTCTAAACTGCACCAATGATACTTCTGATTGTTTAGATATTATCCAAGAGCTATTGTAATTTATAAACTTCTCTAATATGTATGTAGAGGAGAAAACTAATTATTACAATTGTTAAATGTAATTTTAAGAGCGCAAAGGGTTAATACAAGCCTTGATAACTCACCCACTAGAAGGAAAGAGAGCTATAGCCCTTGGTTCATGAAGACCAGATGACACCACTACCTTACGAGAGCTACCATCCAGTCTGGCCACTGCAATGTGATTATAACCTGCATCGGTCCAGAACATGTTCCTACCAATCCAATCCACAGCGATGCCATCGGTGGTCTCCAGGCCTTCGGAAACAATCACCTCCATGTTCCGACCGTCGTAATCAGCTCGGCTGGAATTGGAAAGGTAGTGAAATTAGATATCTTATCAGGAATTGGATTTCAATTGAATTACGGGTGTATCTTAGTAATGATTATATTTCCAAAATACAGAAGAATAAACTCAAGTCAATTTGAGGGCATGGAATGGCTTTAGCCTATGACGAGTGGGCTTGTCAGGATAACGTCCTAATACAGGGCAGGAGAGGTGGTCTTGCACGATTTCCTAAGAACTTTTCTTTCCTCTCTTTCCTTTACTTACTTTTTTTCGAACTGATATAGATTCAACAAAGAAATTATTCTGTTTTGGAATAAAAGGAAAGCAAATTAACGAGGCAACAACAACAACATTGGGTTCCATGAACATAGAAGCAAGACCTTTCTATCCAGCATGGCTGTCCTCAGTCCATTAATGCTATCAAGGACTGAGTCTTTTTTCAGAACACCAATATAAGTGGTCTGACTTCTCTCTCTTCTTGCTGTGCCTTGTCTAGGCTCCCAGAGGATGACAGGATTTGCAGATAGTTCAGCCTAAAGATCAACCTGTCTATTAGGGCCACTCAAGTGAAACAGAAAAGGTGGCTCGTGGAGACAGGTGCCCTCATTAATAGCTTCTATAATATACTTTCTTTCAAATGGGAGACAATCTTGATGACCTCTACAGAGTGGTTGTGACAACAAGTTTAAGTGTAGTACTTTGAATATTTGTAATATAATTAATATGCACTCTTATTCAGAATAAATAATGAGAATTATAATTTGCTTTAGTAAATGAATCATTGAGAGTATCAGAAAGCACTGACCAACAGAATCGGTAGACTAGCTTAGCCGGGGTACTATAGGCGTGTCTTGAGCACCCAACAAGGTGGAGATGTGTCCAATATGACTACCATATATAATGATTATTATTTTATACATGAATTCTTACCCAATAATATCTGAGAGGACGTCGGTGAAGTAGATCTTCCTGTCGATGCTATCAAAGTCCAAAGCTACAGCATTGCCAAGATTCTCAAACGGAAGGGAAACGTCGGTGTGGTCGGGTGTGTCCATGGAGATACGTCGGATGCTGCGACTGTTGGCAAACAGGAGGAACGTGGAGGGGACTGTTCGGATGGAACAGAGGATGAGAAAGGAATGGATGGTAATGTTATCAAGATAAATTAATGATATATTACAGTGCTCATATTGCATTGTCCCAATAAGATGATTGGGTGAACAGTGCAGCATATCAGCATTTATCTTTATGATCACCTTCATGGTCATTGGTATCAATCATACATATTATCATCATCATCATTGTGTATATTATCACCATTGTCATGGTAATCATCCAAAAGAAAATTAGTTACTATGCAGTTCATTATTATCTACTACACCATCATCATCATCACCACCATTATCATCATTATCATCACCACCATCATCATCATCATCACCAGCATTATCATCATCATCATCATCACAATCATCATCATCATCATCATCATCATCACCATCATCACCATCATCACCATCGCCCTCATCATCATCATCACCATCGCCATCATCATCATCACCATCATCATCATCGTCATCACAATAACACTACCTCCACCATCATCATCACCAACATTCTACTTCAACATCTACTTACCATCAGGACACGTCCTGTTGTCTTGGTTTATGATGATACCAGTTGGACAGGCACACGAGTAACCCTGAGGGTTTGGTAGACAGAGATGACTGCATCCACCGTTATCAGACCCACAAACGTTCTCCCCTGAACCAAGAACAAGCGATTGATAACATTGGTTAAAGATAAGTACCTGTCATTGCAGCTAACAATGATTTCATTAGGTTAATTGTATTCACATCATTGAAGATCTAGATCTGGGGCCCGTACGTCTTACAAAGAGTTGCGATTAATCCGATCAATCGCAACTACGGAAAGCCAGCAAAGTCAACATATACAATGCATGTTTGCTCATTGATTTTTCGACTTGCGTTTAAACGCAACTCTTTCTGCAATGGACCCCAGCCACACGCACATGCTTTAATCCCGTGCTGTGCGCTCATGTTTTGTCTCATTGATTTTTCAATTCTTCTGTACATTGGATTAATTTGTCAGCATGAAATAACTTACCTTTGTCCTGCATATTGACAGCTTTGATGTCCATCAAACTATCAAAGTTTCCCAAGATGTCGATGGCCCCGCCCCCATCCTGCTTTTCGGCTCGATGAATAGCACCGGTATCCCAGTCTGTCCAGTAGATATAGTCGTCCAGGACGGTGAGACCGTACGGGTGACTGACGCCATCGTAGACGAGGAGCCTCCGTGAGCTGCCGTCCAGAGCGCAGGATTCCACACGCTGTAAGGTAAAGCAATATGGATTATCATCATCATTATCCTCATCATCATCATCACCATGATTATCCCCATCATCAACATCACCACCATCATCATCCTCATCATCCTCCTCCTCATCATCATCACTACCATGGTCATCATCAACATCCTCATAATCATCATCACCATCATCATCATCATCACCATAAGTAGCATTATCAACATCATCATCATCTTCATGATCATGATCGATCAACATCATCATCATTATCATCATCATCATCGACATTACAAAATCCTCACCTCAGTCCTGGCATCAACCCAGAATATCCTATCAATAGTCTGATCGACGCAGACTCCATTGGGCCATTCTAAGTTGGAAGTGACGATTGCTTGTCTTCTAGTGCCATCCATGGCGGACCGTTCAATGCGAGGTCGTGATCCCCAATCTGACCAGAACATTAATCTGACATGGACAACAGACAATAACTGGCTTTGATTAATCTATAATCATTAATTTTGTATTCATTTTCATAAATTGAAAAAATGAATTATAATATAACATCAATGATAATATTACAACAAAAAGTTGCCAGTTGCATATATAAACAGTGATTTTGTCATTTCCATTTCCATTGCATTGCCAATTTAGAGTGTGTATAGTTTAAGATTCTATACACGAACGGCTTCTCATACTGCACTTGGAGTGGTTAACATAATTTTTTTCAGCACATGTTCTCTTACAAATTTTCAGAAAGAAGAGAGACTGCAAGGATCTTAATACTGCACTTGGAGTGGTTAACATAATTTTTTTCAGCACATGTTCTCTTACAAATTTTCAGAAAGAAGAGAGACTGCAAGTATCTTAATACTGCACTTGTAGTGGTTAACATAATTTTTTTAAGCACATGTTCCCTTACAAATTTTCAGAAAGAAGAGAGACTGCAAGTATCTTAATACTGCACTTGTAGTGGTTAACATAATTTTTTTAAGCACATGTTCCCTTACAAATTTTCAGAAAGAAGAGAGACTGCAAGTATCTTAATACTGCACTTGGAGTGGTTAACATAATTTTTTTCAGCACATGTTCTCTTACAAATTTTCAGAAAGAAGAGAGACTGCAAGTATCTTAATGAAAACACTGTACCTGTACGGTTTAAACATGATTACATGTACCAAGAATACCCTCAAAAGGGAAATACTGTCCCTGAAACAAAGGGAAACATCCTAAAAAGAGATAAACCCTAAAAGGAGAAATAGGGAGGGGGTGGAGGTGTGTAAATTGCAAGACAGCCAGTAATTGTTTCTTTTTGATCAGGGGAGCATTCCATGTCTAACTTTGTTCTTGATTTCACCAGCAGATGTCATAAACTCCTGCAAATCCTTGCATCTGATTGCAAGAAGTCCCTCTCTCCTACATGTATCTATTTCATTCCCCTTTCCCCTCTCGCATCCCCCTCTGTGTATTTTTTTCTCTCTCTCTTTCATTACCCCTCTCTTTATCCCTCTTCCTTTCTTTTTCTGTACCTTCTCTTAGTATGCAGAGCAATCCCTCGTGGTTCTTCCAGGTCCCTCCACACCAAGACTTTCCTGTTTGATCCGTTCACATCAGCTACCTCTATCCTCTTCCTGCCTGCGTCTGTCCAGTAAAGTTTCTGACCGCCGCTATCCACGGTGATACCTTCCACCGTGTCCAAGCAGGTGTCCAGGACCGTTTCAACGTCCGAGCCATTCAAGCTTGATCGCATGATTGTGTGGGTGACCTTATCTGCCCAGTACAGCTTGCCTGTGATCAAGACAATATGTGTTGTTTTGTGTTACAACAAAATTTCTTTACAAGTCAAGTACAACACATTATAATAACAACATGTTATGTTCTGCAGGGCCCGCTGGAAGAACAGCTCGCAGATGAATTGGTTACCCTAGGTAAAAAAGAATTATCATTACTACATGTATTTATCATAACTGCTTGTATAACTAGACAGTATAAAGGAAATAGACTTACGTTGGACTGTGTCAACATCAACTGCTACTGCGTTTGTAATTTCGTCAATCGGTGAAACCACATCAACAGCATACTGAGTTTCAAGGGAGACTATTCGGACATCGGTCTTATGAGCAAATACCAAGAACTTATCAAGATCTGAAAGAAAAATGAAAATAATAATGTAACTTTATTGATTAATAGATTGAGGGCTTTAAGTGAAAATATCCTTTCTTGGAGTCTAAAGCAGGCCTGACATTTCATTGCTTCAAGAGCAGGCCACTTTTCTAAAGGATTATTTTAACACTTAACCACTTATAAGAATTTTTTAAAGGTAGAAAAAATATCCAAGGCTTGTGAGAGAGGCACTAGCTGAGGCTAGCGGTGTATATGTATGTGTGACAGACTGAAAGGATAGCACAGGGAATGAAATACCAACATTTCTATGAAAAGATAAAGAAAAAAGACAATGAAAGTTGAATGTGATAATTGCCTAGTGGCTGGTGGGGCATTATAATTTGAAAGGGCTCCTTGACATTTGCTCTGGCGACAATTGCTCCGATGGAAAATCCGCACATTAAGCCAAACCGAAAACATGACCTCCAAAACTAAATAAACCCTAATCCTTATCTTTACATTCTTCAGAACCAAAAGCTCTATAACAATCCTAACTCTAAAACTATATACCCTCTTAGATATTAAGACCGCGAGCAAATGTCGCAAGACATTTGGTCGTGTCACCAAGCCCCAGGGTGTCATTTTCACAGAGAATGATAAAAAAACCACAACCCAACATTGGTGGGTATCGGTCCATGGGGCCCCCAAGAAATTACCTCATGAATATATAAATAGCCCCATTTAAGTCAATGTATTATTATACTAAATGTTAGGAACTAGGCCAATAATACATTGATTTCAATGAGGCTAATTATGTATTCATGAGGTCATATCTAAGGCCCCCAAGGACTGATTCCCAACAAATTTTGGAAAAGGATTTTTTCATCATGCGCGACCAAAGTATGGTATCAAAAACACTGAAATGCAAAAGAAAAGGGTGTTGATATGGATACCTTGGTTACAGGTGAAGCCATCATCGCCAAGCATGATACCGGTAGGGCAGGCACAGGTGAACCCCTCTGGTGATGAAGAGAGAAGGCAAAGATGGCTGCACCCACCGTTGTTGACGTCACATGGACCGGTTCCTAGGTGGAATAGATGATCGGGTAAAATATATAATATTTACATTGCACACATATCCACCTCGTTAGGTGCTCCTATGTTACCCAGCTAAGCTAGGCTTTCATAGCGCACACAGCTTCTTAAGGAATTAATTCCTACCGGTACCCATTTACCTTACCTGGGTTGAGTGCAGCTCATTGTGGATCAGTTTCTTGCTGAAGGAAATTATGCCATGGCTGGGATTCAAACCCATGACCCTCTGTTTCAAAGTCTGAAGACTAATCCACTGGGCCAAAATGCTCCAAAAGAAAGCATGTTTCAAGGTACCTTGTCAAAAGTCTCTCAAACGTTTTTTAGATAAAGTGCCATAAAACCATTCCAAGAAAGGAACGTGCAAAGATGAAGAGGGATGGAGGAGGACAAAGAAACATGCAATGCCAGTGTGGATGCGTACAAATGAAGGATGATTCATTTGTACACATCCGTACTGACATTACTGGGCAAACCTCTCTCAGGCGCATATTCACCATTCAAAATACATAAATCATTCATATTAATCTTTCAAATACATTCAAAATATATTTGAACTCCAAATAGCAATAGCTTCATTATAATTCATTACATTGTGATGAAATATTCAACACTTTCCTCTTTAGTTTGTCGCTATTTATTCAGATATCATTTTCAGACTGTTTTAATGATCAAAATTATATCTTACTTGTTGGTCGATTGTGATGAAATACTTTGATATCCATCAAGTCCTCCAGTCCGGCTCTGACAGTTTCCCTATTCAGACCAGTCATCTTATTGGCTCTTTCAACACTCTTTGTCTCCCAATCCGTCCAGTAGATTTGGTCATTGTGAATGGCCAAGCCAAATGGGTGAGGGACATTCAGACTGATAAGAATCTTAAGGAGAAAACAAGAAAATTGATTGCAAAAAGAGAGATTATTATTACAATACCCACTTTACAAGAGTATTTCAGTTAGAAAATTTACAAATACATAAATCAAGATATTTAGCCAGAGAATATTAGAATAACATAAAGTAAACTCATGCCTTTAATACGAACTTATTTCCTTTTGGCTAGCCCTAGCCATCAGGCGATGCGTCTTTCAACTTTCTTGTATTTGTAGTTTATAGTATTCCTATTGCTAGAAATAAAGTAAATAAATAGAATTCAAATAATAATGAAATTTCTCCCCTTTACAAAGGAGTAAGATCTTCATTTACTGCTTGAAATTAAAATTTCATTTTTTCTTTCTTACACTTTATATAAATTTAATGTAGGGGAGACCGGGGTCAGTTGGAACATGGGGTAAGTTGAAACATCGTAATTTTCTTTAGCACCTGTAAAGTAAATTTATGCAATACTGCCCTCAATTTATTGCTATTAATAATACAATAATTGTAGTATCAATAACCATAAACTGAGGGCAGAATTGCATAAATTTACTCTACAGGCGTTAAAGAAAATTACAATGTTTCAACTTACCCCATGTTCCAACTAACCCCGGTTTCCCCTACTGTGCATATACTGTTTATAACTATATTTTATCCTTTTCTTCTTTTCTGTTCTTCTTTCTCATTATTTTATTTATTCAAATATTGTCTTATAGCTTTTTATAGCTTTTTAGATACATGTACTTAAATCAAAACAAACCTTTTCTTCTAATTTTTAAACAGACTATTTTATTTCCTCACCTCTCTATAGCTTCCATCTAGACTGGTAAACTCGATTCTCTTGGTCCCAGCATCAGCCCAGTACAACCTCTGTTCATCCCGGTCCAGGACCAACCCATTAGGCCAGAACAGCCCGTAGGAGACCAGGACCCGCCGTTCAGACCCGTCCATACTGGAGCGCTCAATCTTGGGGTCGGATCCCCAATCGGTCCAATACATCAAGCTGTAGAAAAAAAGTAATTAAAAAATGAAAAAAAGATCAAGTCAAATTTGTTATTATCAGAGATGCCAAGTTCAAAGACCAGCTATGCGTGAGATTTTCTGTGAATCCGAGTGAGATCACAGACATTGTGTACAATGTATATGGGGATAGGCTGTGATAGTTGCGTGAGACAGAGATTTGAGGGGATGAACAAGAGTCCAAAATGCTCAAGTCTCACGCATAATGCGTGAGACTTGGTAGCTCTGTATCATGCCAAGCCTCCATTAAATCTGCCAAACCAAGTGAATATATTATGATAAAGATAAATACCAGGGGGCCGTTTCATAAAGCTGTTCGTTAAGAGCCACTGTAAGTACGACTCGCGATCCTTTCTTGCACGCAAAACAATCGCTAATGAATATACCATTCACCATAAGAAAGGATGACCAGTCGTTTTCTAAGTCGCTCTAAACTTACGAACAGCTTTATGAAACACCCACTGGTTGTTGTAATGATCGCAAAATTAGTTCAAAGAGAATCAAATAAAATTACCACCCAAGTGTTTGTATGTATATGTAAATGAAAAATATGTGCCAAATGGATCTGGAACAAAATGCGTTGTTGCTGAGAAATGAACAAAATAAACACAGAATTTCATAAAATGTGTGGTATTTTTCCAAGCAATATTAATACACTATCCCACATATGCTATTCTGTGTTATTGATCATTAGAATTATCGGTTTTAAGATTTCATGATTTTACAAAGATAAACTTTCATTAATGTACCACATCTAGATATATGATAGTATAGTGACAATTAGCCTTGATTTAAAAGACTTTCTCATGAAACGTTCATTTGATGTAACTTCTGTCTTTAACCTATAAGTTTCTTACTCTTATTGTTTGGTCTAATTTCAACACCATAAACGTCATTGTTATCAATGCTTAATTGAACAAAAATTACTATAATAGCCATCAAGACCATTAAGATTGTGTAGTGTAGAACTTTAACCTGCGCTCAAGACCACTTGACCACAAGCAATTCATAACAAAATTGAGTGTTCTATAAGTCTTTCCACCTTCATCCTATAGAAATGCTATAACTTTGCATCACTTTATTTTTTTTCAACATATCCTAGCTAGGCTTTGACCACTTTGAGAATCGGTGGGTTATATTTTGCAAAATATTACGTAAATAACCCCCCAGATCAGAAATTTTGAAACACAAATAAACAATCCTCTGTCAACAGCAAAATAAGCACATATTGTTTGTAATAGAAAAATATAGCACTTTTAGTGGTTTTTCTAAATGCAAATGACAATAATGAAAATAATGAAAATGTAATGTGTCTTACCTTGAGATTGGGTCAACGATGATATCCCTTGGCCTGTCCAGGTCCTCCCAGATCAAGACCGATCTCATAGAACCATCGACGTTAGCCACCTCAATGCGGTTATTAGTGGCTTCAGTCCAGTAGATTTTACTGGTGATCCAATCTATGGCCAAGCCAGCAGGACTGTCCATGTTGTTGGATAGGATCACCTGTATTGAGAAAGGATCAAGGCTTACCAGTCTAGTAAAATAAAACCTTAAATTATCACTTTAGAATGTCTGTAAGCCTTCGTTAGGGAAAACAAGGGGGAGGATAAGTGTTATGACATGCATGTCTTGATTTATCTATTATATTATCTATCAATTCTCGTTGAGGCTGTATTCAATTCAACCCATTGTTCACAACATAACGGTTTCGTGCAATAGAACGAACATGTGGCTAGAACACATAATAAACTCATGCACATTTTGAATAAAAGGCAATATGGAATATTATCCAATCCAACTTAAGACAGCCGTTGGTAATCATTCAACAATATCAAACTTACATGGAAATATATATATATAAATCTACCATGCGCAAGATACCACTTATGCATTCATACAAGATATTGATTAATATATCACTTATCAGGCTCTAACTTTCATACTGAAGGGATGCCGCACCTAGATATTTTGGCCAGGGTATGCTGCCATACATATGGCAAGACAATAAAGCTATTTTATCATTCAGTCATATCAAGAATTCTAAGCTAATGTTACCATGCTTCAAAATCTTGATATCAAGAAATTTGTTTTTCAATTCAAATTCTTAAGATCAAGAAATATGAATAAATGATTAAAAAGCTTGCTACATGTATGTTTGCATATGCTGGCAAAAGAATTTAGGTGCG